>NC_090871.1:27373289-27395789 GCF_036669935.1 Montipora foliosa | reverse complement strand
CCCTTTGAAGTAGAGTCGGTAGACGTGGTCAGTAAAGGAAGGCTTTAAGGACATCATAATTACGTTTGCTTTTGGCCGGGAAATTATTAAATTAACGCTTTCCCCTTCAAATTTCCTAGATCGGTAATTCGAATTAAGCAGTAGGGGACGTTTGTTGTGTTTCCATAGCCTCATCTAAACACCAGGGGGTGTTAGTAGAATTCGAGACAGTTATGCAAACCCGAGAAGCAGTCAAGGATCTGCAAAGCTGTCGAAAATTCTCCCAACTCCCCCGAGTGTTTAGATGAGGATATGAAAACACGGAAAAAAGTCCTCTATTGCTTTTATGAAATATTTCTCAAAGATAATTTAACAAATGAAGGAAGATGCTGGTTTTTTAACTTTTTGATTGGAACGGATTTTCTTGACACACGCTCATATTTCCTACCAACCAATCAAAACGCGCGTCTGACAATACATAACCAATCTAAATTCCTGTGATGTCACAGCCGTGTTTCCATGCTCTCATGTAAACACAGCTATTGACCAATGAGAAAGGGCGTACTTTCCTAATTGTTTTATAATACGATTTATTTTTTCTTACACCACCTAGTAAACTTGGGCCTCTCCCTTTCCTTCTGCATCCGTAATCCGTCTCTCCTTTGATTTTCAAGCTACTTGAAGAATCTTTTAGGTTTCTGACGGTGAGCTTATTCTCATTCAGTATTCCAATACGCTGTAAACCAAGTTCTATGGTAAAAAGCGATTAGTACTGGAACTTGCATGTTTTCGATTAGTTTGGTTGGTCTTGATTACTTCGTTTGCACACCGAATTTGGTCTAAAGAACGAATATCAACTTTTTATTGGCTTTATTGCTGGATGATGCTTAACGGAAAACTTAGAATTTTTTTCATATTCACAGGTTCAATTTCTATCTCCATTTTCGGCGCCGCGTTTTTCAGTTTCAGTAAGTTCCGTGTTTCACATTATAACTCGAGGGGAGGTGGTTGTAACCCTGTTCAGACCTCCTATAACAACTAGTATTTCCACAATTCTTTACTTATAAGATAACTCACCTATGGAACAAGCTACCTACATATGTACAAACAGTCACCCAATGTAAATGCATTTCATAAAAATTTGGAGTCTATTAATCTTTTAAATTTAAGGACAAGCTGTCTATGAGATTATTGCCAATCATATTTTTTTCAATGTTATGTGAGAAGCCGCTGTGGGGATGGGGTAAGTGTTGTAATGACTGTACCTCATCGGGTGGAGTTAATTTGACCTCGGACCCAAGCTCCGTGTCCTCGTCGGCGATCATAAGCGGTTAAATTCATCAGCTATCGTGGAAATCGAAGCACAAAATGCTCATTTCCAGCCAAGTGCGTGGGGCTTTTTGACGATGAAACATTCACGGAGGTTCGCAAATGATGTGGCTTTAGCTTTGCGTGAAAAAATCCTGGCTGGGATGGATTTTCGAGTCGCAAACCGCCTCTGAGCTGACAACGGTTGGAATCGTAGTGTGCAGCCTTGACTCTTAGAACATTGAAAACACCGACTTCCCGAAACTGTAAAATAAGCTCCAAAAGGCACAAGAATACACCAGAGGTGAGTCATTTTGATTCATTTTATTGAATGCAAGTTAAATTGAGCATTTTTTAGGCTTTATAATCGACGATATTTGATTTCCCATACAAAGTCTTATAACGCGTTTAAATTCTCAACGGCTGTCTGTAGTGACGCGAGCTTGGGCTGCCTATGGTACAAGATGGGGAAATTAGGGAATTCATCATCCAACAAACCAAGAGGAATAGGAATTCATTTCGTGGATAACTGTGCTTGTAATACAAGACGTGCAGGGGCGGATCTAGGGGGAGCGTGCAGGGGGTGTTCACCCTCCCCTTGACATGATCTGCAGCTTTCTAATACAACTGGTATTCCGCCAAAAAACAACAACAAAAAAACGTCACCAGTCAACTACGCCATTCCTTTAAAAGTGGTACACCCCCTAGCTCCTAAGAAAAATCCTGGATCCGCCCCTAGCGTGATTGGCAGCATAAGTAGGTCCTAGAAAAAGCAAATACCCAACTTGTGTACAACCTATGAGTGAATAGCGCTTTGCACTTTTACTAAAAATAGACTTTGTAACATGAGGCCCCCGTATAGACTCACACAAACATTTCGATCCACTGAAATGTATGAGTGAGGTAAGCGATAGTGAATTAAAGAAGAAGAAAACTTTATAAATCTGTGGAGTTGGTTTCTAAAAAGAAGGTAGAATGGTTAGTACTAAACACTGTTGATGTAAATCGGACTCACAGTATCCAGATAAATGACCATAAATTGCCGAAATCTCTCAAAGAGTTGCAGGAATCAGGAAAGAAAGTCTTCATACCGCTAACAAAACCATCGTAAGACATCGAGAAATGTAAGCCTTGGCTAGTCGATTGAACGCGGGAATTCTTAACTGTGAAAAACATATATTTGTGCTCTACAAAAAGTCCCACAGCAAAAGTTCCTGATGTCCACCAGGAGTAACAAGAAGGTTCATAAAAGGGAAAGCATTACCGCTTCGAAAAACAATTTTTGCCCACTCTAGTTTTGAAAAACGCACGAAACTTTGAAATTCGCCTAAAATAATTAACAATTATTCCATAAGCGCGCGTTGGATATGAGATGGTAAATAGCCAACGAGGCGCGTAGCGCCGAGTTGGCTATAACCAGTCTCATATCCAACAAGCGCGAATGGAATAATTGTTTTATTAAATTCCTTCAACTCCAAAAATTTGGAAGTACAAAATACGAGCGGAAAAAGCGAGCAAATCCGAGCGAAATCGAAAAAAACTTGATGAGAACTGATGCAATTTTGTGTAATACCTTGTTGTCAGACAGACGCAGGCTCACCACAAAAACATTTCTTGCCTTTTCGCGTACTTCTAAACGTCGGAATTGATCCAAACTTTCCACAAAAAAAGTTTTTTTTTTCCCTTTTTCGCTTTATTCAAAGAGAAATTTCACTTTCCGGCGAAAACATTTTTAGTTTAGCAACGCTTAACGCAATCATTTACCATATAAGGTCAAACCAAGGTATATGAGCTGATAACCGAGATTGAGTGAACCAATCAGAGCACGCGAAATGCATTATCCGAGGTTGAGAATTTAATAATATAGGATACCCTGAGAGCAGTGTTAAAAGGCATCTCTCTGAACTGAGATTCTCAAACAAAAAGAGGTCAAGCACAAGGAGATGAAAACGGTCGACGTCGCTTAAAACGGAAAAAAATTGAAGCGAATATTTAACAATTAGACCCGTAGCCCGCAAGGTCTACGGGTCAATAGCCCATGAAGCGAAGTCGAATTGGCTATTGACCCATGGCCCTTGAGGGCGAAGGGTCTAATTGTTTTAGTATCACCCAACTAGTCGGACAGAAAAGACAATAATAAAGCTAGCAAATGCAAGCTGAAAATATATTTATTTGGGAATAAAACGAAAGAAAGCATCACGCTTTTCGCTACTCAAGGACTATTACTAATAGTCCTCTACTAGCGTAGCCAATCAAAATGCAGCATTTGCATTAGTCCACTAGTTGAGTGATACTAATAATAACCGAGGGTCAATATTCCCCAGTACGGCCCGAGCAAGCTCGGTTAGTAAGTTGTTTATTATATGGCATTCTGTTTCTGATAGTAAAATGCACTTCCGGTGCAATCAATCTTTTTAGCTTTTTATCTTTTAGCTTTTTATCTTTTTAGCTTTTCAATCTTTTTATCTTTCAATCTTTTTAGCTTCTTCTGGTAGTTTCACTATAAAGAATGACAATATTCACAGTTTTTTTTCGCTGTTTTGGTTGCAAATTATGAATTTGCCGGCTTTGCTCCAAAACAAAAATACACGGCTTGGACCGTTTCCACAGAAATAGTCCGTACTGCAAAATCCCGACCGAGAAAGAACCAATCAGAGCGCTGAGATTTGCCCAAGACTGGCTTTGCCATATAATAATAAGCTTCATTTCTCTTGTGACTCTTACAGACTGAACTTTGTTTGTCTGAGTCGACTCTGTCACTTGGGCGTCTATAATTTCATGACGTCATTACTGCAAAGCGCTATTGGTGATAGCTATGAATGCTTCGGAGAAATTAACGGATGAGTTTAACTTATTGATTATCATTTATTAAGGATATGATCGCCTCCACTAGCAGCTACAGAAAGAATTCAGAATAACTTTGAAGAAATTCAAATTTCTTGTGAAAGCTTATTTTGTTCAGTCATGAATTGAATGACAAAAAAATTCTACAGTACTTGGCCTAAAAAATTGCGAGGTCAACTGATTTAGCACCTTAACTTCAACATCGGAACGATTTTTTTGAAATGAATTGTCAGTACTTGCCTTATTTAACCCACCTAGCCCTCTCGTAGGCCTTTTAAGAGCAAGTTGTTGGTTTTCACAAACAGGTCGAATAATGTCATGCATAATGTCATTCATGGTACTTTCTATACAGTCACGTCCAATGTGTCACAAGTCTGAGAATTTCATGATTACTTTTAAGGCCGGGACACACTAGGCGACAAGTCGCAGCGACATGTCTCTGCGACAAGTTGCTCCATGTGTACTACCTGCAAAACAAGTCCCTGCGACACGACACCTGTTCGGTGCACACGCAGTGATCTAGTATGAGGGGGAATGTGAACTAGTTTTCTAATTCAATATGGCTGACCATATGACGCTCTCTCATTGGTTCATTTATATTTTGTCGCAGCGACTTGTTGCCGGAAGTGTACACACGATGCGACAACGCTGCTTTCGCTAATTTTGTCCCTGCGATAAGTCGCACGAATTCAAACTGGTTTGAATTTGTGCGACTGATCGCAGCGACAAAATTCTGCCCAGCGACAATGATTTTCATGAAATTAACCGTGTCACACAAGGCGATTTGTTGCGGCGACTTGCCCCCGCGACGTGTCGCAGCTACTTATCGCCTAGTGTGTCCCTGCCTTTAGGGTTAGACTTGTGGCAATTGCGTACATTCTTACTACTGATTGATAGCTTGAAAACGCTGTTTTATAACTGTCAGATGTAGCGTAGCAAGCAATTAAAAAAAAATCTTACAAAGAAAAAACAAATCGGGGAAATTGACCTTTGAAAGGATCTGTTGTGTTAGCTCCCTCTGCACTCTTCCTAAATGTAAACTTTACGCCGGGCACGTGAACCAAAGAAAGGCCGTTGCGTCCACTGCTATAGGCTGGCCCAGAGATCTTTGCTTCGATATGGTAATCGGTGTTTTTCTTCACATCAAGTGGCGTGTCAAAAACAATTTCAAACCCAAAGTAACGACCAACTTTGCATTCCATTTCCTGTGACCGAAAGCTATCTGTCTTGGTTTTAACAGTGGTATTGCTGTGAAGATCCTTGATCACTAATCTAACGTGATATTCGTTGTTCATACTGCCAAATAAGCACATTCCATGTAACTTGATGTTGTTATTCACGCTAAAAATAAGACATTCCATTACAAACCCTTTGTGATACCAATCGGGCCGTTTAATTACGTCGTTAAATCTATCACAAGTTCGAAACATTGGGTATAAACCTGACCGCTTTGTCTCTGGAAATCCCACTGGGGTGGCCCCCAATGCTGAATTGAAGAACTTAACGAGGTTGATTACTTCGTCTTGAGTTAGGATTTTTTTATCAAGGACAACGGTTACAAATTCTTGTTCTTTCATCAAGGGAAAGCGGATTTTTTTAACTACTGCTTCTCCAAGAATGCCTCTTTTTGCTTCACCGTTTGCCTTTAAACCTTGCTTTTTGCATTGTTTTGTCGCCCACAAGTGAACAGCTTTGAATAGGTCGATCTCTGTCAGGGTAAGAGTGTCTCTTGAGATGATTGCCTCAAGCAAGGAGTGTTGAATTGACGCAAATCCATCTGACGTCACGACTGCTTCCGACTGTGTGTCGATCACTTCCCAACATCGATCTACCAAGGCTTTGTCGTCGTAATTTTCAGCCAATGGAAGGACGCTGAGGACATTTGATGGGCTTAACTTACTTTGAACATATTCGCTGCATTTATCAACCAGTGAAGGCACCATGTATTTCTTCGCCAAATAAAAGACCTCCATAACATTGCTTCCGCTTAAATTCACTTCATCGCTGTACATGAAACGAAACAACTCAAACAGACTGTCGTATTCACAGTCAGGCAGTTCAATGGAGTGACTAGTTTCCGCTAGCTCACTGTAAAACATGGCTTCAAACACAGGACTACTAATCGAGAGCACAAACTTGTGAGCTGGAATAACTTGCTTACTTTCACTTTCTCCATCGCACTTAGTGTTACGAACCACAAACTTCACATCGCTGAGAAGATCGTTGTTCAGCATAAACATGGTTCTTTCTCGAACTGTGGGCCTCTTTGTTTGCCAATTTTCTCTCGCAGCCATCTTCGTTTAGATAAGCAATCTAGAAATGTTCACGATAGTTCGCTTCTTAGTCCGTTGTGTCCGTAAAGCCGATATGTGACGACCGTAGCGGAGTTTTCAGCCTATGAGACATACGTCACACACTGCCCCTTACTGTGTGATGCATGAATGCTTCCTCATTCAATTCTTTGTTATTACATGTCGTCACAAAAACTAAAATTAAGAATTTTTAGTCCTTTCTTTCATCAGGTTAAAGGTATTTTAAAAATATATCTGCTGGCCTGTTTTAAGCTTGATAGCATGCCCTCCTTTTTTTTCTATGCCTCTTGTGATGCATGGATGCTTTCCGATAAAGAGTCCATTTATTGTTGTGTGATCGCTCTGCTGTGAGAAATTCTGGTGTATTTTTTTTCTATTTTAATGCCCTAAATAACGATCGCTAAATAACCGATACAAACCCTTATAAAATTTATGTAACGCAACAACGATACTCCGTGAGCTTGGGGTACCTATGGACGCAGCTGCCAGCTGGTAATATCATCGCTATATTCCGTTGTGCATCTCTCTGCTAAGTGGTTTTCGTGAAGAACATTTGCATGACATTGATTCTGCGACTCCTTCAATTTGACCTCTGTCTGTTTTGCTGTTATGTGGCCTCATCGATCAGTAGTCCATTCAGAAGATTACGCCAAGCCGACCACATTGCTGAAGGAAAGACCAGACAACAACTGAACACCGGGAACATCATGCCCGACTCTTTTCGGCTAGTGTTTGGCATCGTTTTAAACGTCCTACAGAGATTATGAACATTGAAGTGTTGTGAGACGGGGCCTACGGTTTATAGTCCTCATCCGAGAAGACTTGAAAGTCTAACCATTTGCGGATGTAATTACAGGCAGCATTTTCTCCTCGTTTATTTTAAGACCGTGAGTGTTGGTCCGGCCGGAGTCGAACTCACGACCTCCTGCATTTGATTAACATAACAAGGTGAATACGACTCTGAGAGCACGGTCCGCGTACACCTGTTGGCAACTTCAGCTCTAGAATTTAGGTCTTTCCCTTCACGAAGAAAGTCCATTATGATAGTTGATTTCCTCTTTACGGCTGTAAAGCCTTGTTGTTCCTTGGATTGAGTTTGATTTATGTAATCGACCGCACGAGAAATTCTGTAATTGACCGCGTGGCTTCCGAGTCACAACTGTTCGTGTTTCTTGTTGAATCAATTCACATACTTAAACAAGTTTTTTTACTTTTAGTCACCAAGATCAGTTTCCTTTGTTGTAAAAATGTGATTTGCTGTATTGATCTCTCAGTCCTTTTCCTGTTGACATCCTTTACCGTCGGATGGCCGGTTTCGGAAGCAAGATTGCAATTCAATCCCGAACTCCATCTACTTAGCCGGAATGCTTTGAGATCTCAGGGAAATACCGGCAGGCCAAGTAGTGACGTCACCGGATTCAAAATCATGAGAATCGATGCGGTCGCAAGCTCGAGTTGTTCTAGGGTCTCTTTCCTTCGATTCTTCCGATGATTTGTACGTGGATAAGTGGCAATCCAGTTGGGATTCGTAAAAACTGTTTAAATTTTTGTTTGTACTTTGATGCCCCTTTCTCGTCCCTTCCCAATGCGCATGTCGGAGATTTTGTAGTTGTCATAGTAACGCTTGTGGTATGTGTTGTGCGCATGTAATCGTTTGTAGCGTGACGAGCTAGTCCTACAAAGGTTGCGAAACAAAAGGTCTTTTATCCGTGTAACCAACGCCCTTCTACCAGAAAAGGGGAGATTTGTGTTCGGAGAGTGAGTGACCACGCCGTCAATAGAACAACATTATTAAAATTTACTATCAACCTATTTGTGTGAGTAAATTAGGTGAGATTTCCGAAAGCGCATGCATAATACATAACATATGAACAAAATGATATATGAAATGAATCATATATTGAACTGGGGATATGAAATAAAGTGGAGCTATGATCCTCGCAGTTATCAACGCAATTTTAGCAATTGAGCAAAGAAGCCTGAAAATTTCAGGACTGCGAGGATCATAGCTTCACTTGATTTCAAATCCGCACTTCAATGTACTGTTCATTTCATTTATCATTTCGTTCATTGATTCATTCATCACGGGAACAAATGAATCCACAAATGACCAGCTCCCAACGTCAGTAACTTCACGGTCGTACCGGTATCGCGAGATCACGGATTCGAACCCCGTTGAAGTCCTGAAATTTTTAGGCGTCTGCGCGCAATTGCTAAAATTGCGTTCATAACTCGAGGATCATGATAGCGTCACTTGAATACATAACATATATTCGGAATGACTAAGACAAAAATTGAAAAAGGCGGATTTAAGCCCTATTCATTGCAAGGGCCTTTTTTTTCTTGGATACCGGTAGTTATTTTCCTAGATACCGGTAATTCGGCGGTGGTAGGATGAATGATGTCCCAGGAGGGGCCTGTCATAGTAACTACATCTTACTAACCAAATTGCGGGGCCGAACGGCAAGTTAATAAAAAAATCTAGATTCCCTGAATCGCAGACGGGATTTCTGCCGCTTTATGTGTCCTTCATATGACAAGTCAGTTTGTTGTGCACCACTTAGTCAAAAAATGGTTGGATACTGATAAACGGAATCTTGAAGTGGTTTTTCTGTGAATTCGGCTTTGCATATTTCTCTATCATGCGTTTATTGGCTCAATTTCTTCACTTCCTTTAATTACATATTTGTTCATGAAGACTCATATATTAAGTGTACATTTAAAATATCTGAACATCACTCACACAGATTTGTGTCTTTCTAGGTGTATTGACATTAATTGACAAGGAGCACGAAGCCAAAAAAAAAGATGACACTTCATAAAGACATTTGAAAGGCATTGCATTTTTTTTCAGACGCTACTTTCGAGAACTCTGTTTTCTTTCCTTTCAACTTTAACCCCAGGAGATTCATGAAGAGCGCTGTCGAATTCCTCTCGACGGCTTCGATGTAACATTCTTGGTCCAGCTACAACAATTCCGATTGCTCCAATAGGCGATGTTATGAGAATAACAAGGACAGCAATCGTCAAAATCTGTCATAACATATGAAATAAAACAAATCAGTTTAATAGGTAAGTAAAGTTACGTTAACTACCTGTGCTAGTGATAATGAACTCTTCAGAAAAGACGATGACAACGGGTACACCCCCACCCCGAGGGGTAAGCCCAACCAGAAAAAAGGAAGGAGGTATTCGCCGATTGAATTAAAACAATCCTAAAGGGCACCAGAAGCTCGTTTTGTTGTTGTCAGAAGCAAAATGTTTCCAACTAGGAGTCATATCAAAACTTGATGACGCAAGATCGACACGTTAACGTGAACGAAATGGTATAATCGCGAAATTACATATATTCAACAATTATTCACCGATATTCACCGAGCCTCAGGTGAATAATTGTATATTAGTGTAATTACATAGGTGATTATTTGATTATTTGAAAAATATCCATTTTCTTTAAAGCAATTCATTTATTCGTCACCTCAACAAAACGGCTTGCGGCCATTTTGAAAAAACCGCTTACACTGTAGGTGACTATCGCGTAATGATCACCTCAAATGTAACCAATCAACGCTGAGAATTTTCAATAATTAATTCAAGTAATTATACCAGAAGCTCATGACCTTGAAGCGTTTAACTCTGGTTCAGAGCTAGTTTTTTTTGCGTTTAAACATTTCCTTATTTGGATGTAACGTAGCTCTCGCATTTTACCGCGTGCAGCTTCGATCTTATTTTTGTCCATATTTGGGCACAAAATTGGTGTCTTAGAATCCCCAGCTTTGTTCCAAGGAAAAGAGTTGCAAATTACACGCTTCGTGTGTCTCTGATTACACTAAATATACATATTCAACCTGTATTCCATACTCTTCTTCAATCTGTCCACTGAATCCTTTCTGTCGTGCCATGTCCAAGGAAACAGAACCAATGGCAGCCTGAATCAATTAGGTAAAGAGACAAATTAAAAATTATGGTGATAAATGGGAAAAGGTCACGAGCATTTATATGTGAATCACAAGGAGAGCAGTGCAAGGTGTTTTTTCTTTTATTGCATTTCAACGCAAAGTGATTGGCTGAAATATCAGGTCATGTAGCAGATTTCGTGAGGTAAAATTTGATTGGCTTGCTTTAAAGAAATCGAAAATAGGAGACCAAGGAGTAGAAACGATGACTTAGAAATCAGACCAATAGCAGTTGCTACAATTTCAAAAAATAAGTAACTTGCGAGAGCTGATACACTGCCCAAAAAAATCTAGCGCCTTTTTTTTACCGTTAGAGGTACAGTAACACAATCAGTCAGTGTTAAGTCCTACCTTTAAGGTGGCTCAAACTGGTTTCAATAATTTGGAGGGAATGTGCTATTAGAAAGATTAACTCTACAACACCTTTTCAGTTATGGTACCATATGAAACAACAATAATTGCTTAATAAGACGCACAAATTGGTGTGACGTAATAAAAAACCATGGCAACAAAAGAACCATCTAAAAACGCCCTATATTTTGTGTTTAAACGCTTGCACAGTATCTCAAAAATCAACTTTGGTGACCCCCATTTTTTATTGCTGAAAAGTGATTAGCAGGCTAAGACAAAACTCTCTGCAAAGTTTAAAAAAATTCTGTGGAGCGGATTCAGAGCCACTTTAAAATTCTTCAGTTGCAAAGGTGGCTATGAATCTGCTCCAGAGAATTTTTTTAAACTTTGCAGAAAGTTTTATCCTAGACTAATATGCGGACAACGACAAACGCATTTTTGCGATGTTTGTCCGCATTTCAATCGCATAATGCTATGTAATAAGACGTTACGATCTATTTTTATCAATTGTGGAAAATGTCACTTAAGCAGCGACAACGGCGACTACAACGAGAACGTCACAAATTTGCATATTGAGTGGGCAAAAACAATAGCACGCCCTGCACGTGCGTTTTTCACTTTTGTCCATTTCTTTCCCGTCGTCTGCAAAACAACAACGTGAAATAGCCAAATTTGAGGTTTAATGAAAGGACGTCAAAACATGAATATAAATTTTCATTTTCTCCCCTAAATTAAGCGCCCTTGCGACCAGTGTCGTTCATGAGGAACTATCAAACATTTCATCATATTAAAAACGTTCAGATAATCTGACCTGCGATTGGGCGTTTTTTCTTTAGAGAAGGGGCGAAAAGTCCCTCCTTGGCCGAAATGAAACGTAGGGAGCAAGGGTATGATTTCAGGCTAGAAACAGTCACGAAGTGATTACAATAACAAGGTTAAAAAATTATTATAAAAAACGTTCACTGGCTATATACAGTTAAAAACTTTCGAGCTTTCGGCTGTCAGGCTACAGCCTTCAATGGAAATGAATGGAAAAAATGATGACAACTACAATACATACAAAAATAGGTGAGAAAAAGAATATAAAAACGGGAAAAAATATTTGTCAAAAAAAAAAAAAAAAAAAAATAATAATAATTTTTCTTTTTTAAAAGAATGGAATATTGATTAGGGAGCGGCCTAGAATTGTTATCTGCATGATCTATCGAAGCGGTGTGCCAAGATTCCAGTGCCTTGCGGGTACGAGAAGAACCCTTGTCAATCACTTGGGAATTTTTAAAGTCAATAGAGTGATTTGAAGACCAAGCGTGTTTAGCGATGTTGGAGCCTCTTGCGTAAGACTTCACATTCCTCATATGATCTTTTTTTCTGGTTTCAAAGAATCTGCCAGTCTCGCCAACATAACTCCATGGGCAGTCGGCACAAGATATTTTGTAAACCACGTTAGGTTGAAGATCGATCGGAGGGCGGGACTTAGGAGAGGGAAACTCCTGTTGTAAAGTCTTGAATGGCTTGCTGACAACTCGAATATCATGTTTTTTAAGGAGTCTAGTTAGAGGCTGAGAAATGCCATTAATATAGGGGAGGACTGCATAACTGGAGAATTCGGAGGGTGCAACCTATTTAAAAAACTGGAATCTTGGCACACCGCTTCGATAGATCATGCAGATAACAATTATAGGCCGCTCCCTAATCAATACTCCATTCTTTTAAAAAAGAACAATTAGTTTTTTTTTTTTTTTTTTTTTTTTTTTTGACAAATATTTTTTCCCGTTTTTATATTCTTTTTCTCACCTATTTTTGTATATATTGTAGTTGTCATCATTTTTTCCATTCATTTCCATTGAAGGCTGTAGCCTGACAGCCGAAAGCTCGAAAGTTTTTAACTGTATATAGCCAGTGAACGTTTTTTATAATAATTTTTTAATATGTTTTACCCTGGCTACGGTTCTTCTATTTTTAAACTATAACAAGAATTTATATTGTGAGAGGATGTTTTCGTTGCCGTCGTTGTCGTCGTTGCTTGTTAGAGAGTAGGGAGCTTACGAAACGACGACGCCAACGGCAACGACGCCGCTACAAAACAATAGGTTTAGTGAGCAAAAACAATGGCTCTGCACGCTCTGCACGTGCGTTTTACACATTCGTACATTTCTTTGCCGTCATCTCCTAAATGACGACGTGAAATGATCAAATTCAAGGTTCTGTGGAGGACGTTAGCACATAACGATGAATTTTCAGTTCTCTCTCCACGCTTCCAACTCACTCATACCAGTTTAATTCCTCGACAGTTACCACACATTTTTAACGCGAAACGACATGAAATAGTTTCGTAGTGATATGAATAACGCGAACTCGTATTTTAAAATGAAGTCCTCGTAGCCGTCGTCGTCCACGTTTCGTAAGCACCCTACCTTAAGATCTACGACGGCGACGGCGGCGACGGCGGCGACGACGAAAACGTCACTTTACAATTTTAATACATAACTTTGCATTATCACAAGTCTTTCGCGATTATTCCATCTCGTTCACGTCCTACAATTTGGGCGAAGTATCCTAAAAAGAAATTGCCGGGTTCGACGGGTTTCAGATTGAAAATAGAGCCTCAAAGAAAGATTTTTTTGTTGCATGCTCACGTTGTCGCCAACACCTTAGGTGTCGTCGTTTTGCAGAGAACCGCTCATCTCTAATGTGAAAAATCATACTAAGGGACCGTTGATTTTTATGAGGTGGGGGGGGGGGGGGGAGGGAAGGGGGCTGGTGGGATTTGGGGGGGAGGGCATGCGAAAAAAACTGCTTTCGAGGGGGGCATGCCAAAAAAGATAAGGGAAAAAGGGGGGTCACGTGAAATGTTTTAGTAAACTTTGAAATGGCATAATATTTTAATATTTCAAAAATGCTATAGAACAAACATAGGAGGCAGGATACAAATGTTCCTTCTGCTTTAAAATAACGTTGACGACAACAACTATTTATAGCCACTAAAGAGAACTTTAAACACTGTTATTTTCTCATGCAACTCTTACTGGCACTCATCTTCATCTTCACTGTCGTAGAGCTCTACTTCGCTGCTTGTGCTGCTACAGAAGTCACTTTTCAGCAATGCTTTAATTTCAGTCAGAGTGTAATCTTCAGGGTACATTAAGGTATAAATATAGTCTCTGACTTGCTGCTTAAGGTTGGTGGTGATTCTGCTTCTTGCAGCATTGGTGAACTAATTCCCTTCCAAGAGCTGTGCGATGTATGGCCCATCTCGTCTAAATAACGATGTGGCAACATCCTCAACTTTAATACACTCTTCCGGGACGGCCAGCCTAGGGGGGTACACAAGGCATTGGGGAACATCACTGGGGAAGAGAATTAGACCATGGAAATGGCAGGCTGGTTTTATCTGACGCAGAAAGCGTTGCTCCATTTGCAGATAATTGTCAAATCAAAGTTTTGTGGTGGATTATCTTCAGCATCTTGTCGTGCTGGAATTTAAAAGGAAAAAGAGAGCAGAAGAAAGGGCAAAGGAAAGTAGGGAGGCAAAAGATAAATCACATGAGGATTATCCTTCGACTGAGCTGTGCGAAGATGTAACGAAGCTTAAAAAGCTACCTGTTCCAGAACTAAACAAGTACTTAAACCACCACGGGCTGAAGCAGCATTTGAAGAGCAGTAAGAGTGAGAAAGTAAAGGCAATTGTAAGACATTCATGCTTGCAGCAGAGGAGCCTTCTCAGACCTGGCCAACCAACACTGAGAAATGCCAGCGCATTGACACTAGATGATAACAGGGCAAGCGCTGACAGCAGTGAAACCGATGAAAGTGACAATGATGAGTATGACAGTGACGCCATCGACTCTGGGGGAGATGACTCAAGTGATCTGTAGTATAGGGATTGTAAATATTGTCTTCATAGTGAGCACAATAACGTGAAGTAGGGGAATAACAGAGAATATTAAAAAAGTTAAAATCTTGAGAGGGGGGTTATTTTTTTTGGAGGATGGGGGAGTCCATCCGAAAAAATTACTGCTATAAGGAAGGGGGGGGGGGGGGGGGAAACATGTGAAAAAAATTGGTAATGAACGGTCCCTTAGAAATATAAATGTGGTTCTGTGAAGACAAGTTAACAGGGAAAACAGCTCACTTACGGTCGCCGTCCGCGTTTCATAAACGTCGCGTGCCTGAGCTCCCTATTTTGGGCGGAGACGATGTACAGTGTAATCGAAAGTTCATAGCAGCGACGACTGCGTGCAAACAATCTCGAGTTCTATTACGAGAGCCACAGCTACTAATGTACCGATTATTTATTTTGCACCCAATAGGCCATTTCCGAGTTCATGTCTGCCTCCTCTTCAAAGCGAGTCTAAGTTTTTCAGATGGTAATTAGTTCTACCTTACTTAAGAATAAAAACTAATTTCCATAAAAAAAGGAGGCAGATATGAACTCGGAAATGGCCAAAATATATTTTAATCTATTTAGTTTAGAACCTACCTGTACTGTAGCTTTTGGCAGCCATGAAATGGCAATAAACAGCCTCTCTTTTAAGTTGAGGTCATTTCCAAGTAAACCGAGATAGGTAGCGACGAGTCGAATTATCAGACTGATGACAAGATTTGCGATGCCCATTCCTGCAGAATAAAGAAATAAAGAGACAGACAACATTAGCAAATACCAAGCCAAAGGGTCCTGACGCCCTTATCAAGTTGAGAGATGATAAAAGTAATTGTGAGAAATAAAGTGTAGCTCATGGAGGATTTCAATGATAGATATTATACTGTATATCTGAATATATGCAATTTCACACAAATAGCCTTGCTTAGATAGAATTCCAATGGACATGGAGACCAGGTGACAGTATTATTAGCATTATACATTGTACAATAAACAGTCAAACGTACCTCCAAGCAGTTATTGTCACCTTGTCTCATTCGGATAGGGTTCTGTCCCAATACAAAACACAGGTCACAAGCCACAAGTCATTTTTTTGCCAACACAGAAACAACCCTAACCGTTTATCAATGCTAACATTAGGCCTAAAAACTATTGTTTAGGCCTAAGGTTAACTTAAATGAATGTTTAGGATTCTTTCTGTATTGGTAAAACAATGACCTGTGACTTGTGACCAGTGACCTGTACCTAGTGTGACATTGCATAAATTATCTCTCATTTAAATTTTCTGAGAGTCACTTTAATCATCTCTGAACTTAGCTTCATTTTATTGTTGGTTTTTGCTTATGCATTATCAAACCTACCTGTATACTTACATAAGCAATAAATTTAAACAATAAAGAGGTTTTGGTTTTGTAGTGAGCAATGTCAAGTATTTTCAGAATGAGACTCACCAACAACCTTTGTGTTCATGTAAGCTACACTGACTTCAGCCCCAACAAGACCAAACAGCAAAGGTTCAAACAACTGCCAAACAAGGGACATCACCATAGCAACTGGAGCCTGACCGACAAAGACAATTAATAGATATCCCTTAAAACAAGTTACATTTTATGCTTTCAACATATTTACAGAATAATTTGAATAACGTAATTTCCGGGCGATTACCCGCAGGTAATGTGTTAATTTTTCTGCAAACAGTTCTTGGTGCGGGTTATAGGAAGGTGCGGGTAATGTGATAATTTTTAAATCGTCCGGTATAGTTTTAAAACCGTAAGAGGAAAAATATAAAAGTCATTAATGAAACTGTTCCTAAAAACTGAATATTGCCTTATTTATCCCACTTTAATTGCCTAACAAACTTAAATGTTCTCGATGAAAACCAGTGCAAATTGAAAACATGTCAATAAAAAATCGTTCGCAATCAAAATCGTTTATCACACGTGTGATCTTACTTTCTTACTTTGCTAATTTCACAGCTTCTTTCTTTGCTTAGTTCTTCTCCAGATAATAAACTAATGCTAATAGGAATACTCTGCATTTTTTCACTCAAGTGATTGGCCACAAAACAGAAGGAAGCGTTTGCATTTGAGTTGACCAGCAGGATTTCTGTTGGACACCAACAAGGCTGCCGGGTGTTTGTTGAGGGGCACAAACATGGCAGCCATCACATCATCTGAAAACTGGGAACAGATTCATACTCTGGCAAATGGGGAACCTCTTGGAGTGAAGGGGTCAACAAATTTTCACAATTATTATTATTGTTAGGCGAAGGCAACGTGAATATCGGTGAATCAAAACTAAGACACTTTAGGTGATAATTAACTTTGAAAAATATGCATTTTCTTTATTTAACAATAATATTAATTTTTTCGTCTGACTGTCTATTCCTCAAAATGGCTTGCGGCCATTTTGAAGATTATCGCATAATAATCACCTCAAGGGCAGCCAATCAGCACAGAGAATTTTCAATAATCATCTATGTAATTATTACTAAAATGGAATGTTCCTGGTATCCAATAAACAATGCAGACAACTAGAAAAACAAAGTATAACCGATTGCCTGAAAAGTCAACTGTAGTAAACCTCAGCAAAACTTGGTCCTTAATGCACAATGAAAAAAAAAAATTTTTTTTTGAAAAAAAGAAACAGCTATAAGCACTTTAATTCCACATTCAAGGCCAATCCTGGATTACTGGAAATTTAAATTACAGTCTATTTACTTTTAAGGCAGGCTTCCTTGGGATTTTTAGCCTTTAATTATGCCTTTCATATAAGCTTTTTCTTTCCTTCAGCATAAAATTGTGTTGTTAATACTCTTTCAACATGCAAGATTCAAACCTTGTTATGTACTACTTAAAAGCGGATAAAAGTTAATCGGCCTTTGACCAACTACAGTGCAGCCCCAAGGCTGTTGCCTAACAGGAGCCTGGTAGCCTGGGGCTCCCAAAGAATAGCTCTGGGCGCCTTAATTTTTCACAGCAACACCTTTCACTTCATATGTTGGGCTCCTATTTAAGTTCTCAGCGTTTAGCTCTGAGGGCCCCTTTAAAATTTTCTTAGGCAGCAACCTTGAGCCCCTGAAGATCAAAGACTTTGAAAAGAGAAAGAAAACTCCATGCACATGTAGAATGGCACAAAAAAATAATGCTCTCTTTCACACTAGCTTGTAATAACAGCATACTTGGTTTTACAGTAACTGCAAACCTTTCCTATGGGAGTCCATCCATAGGCTGCAACTGTTGACATGGTTAGCACACCCAGAGCTCCTGCACCAGAGAATTTTGCTACATTACTACCAAAAACAGAAAGAAGTGAAAAACACAGCAGTATCACAAGTCTGTTGTGAGGAAGATTAACCTGTAGAGAGAGGCAAAAAAATGTGTCCATATTATACCGTCCAGAAAAATCTAAGAATGTTAAAAGAAACTACATGTAATAATAGTATTATTGTTTTTTAAAACCAACAGATGGAGATTTAAACATTACTTTTTAAAATAAGCTCATTCAAAACAGAAATAATTATCTGTAAAGCCTTGCCAAAGAAATCAACGTGCAACAACTGCCAGCAAACTACTGATCAGAAGCTGGGACCGTCAAAAAAATAGTCACACTCTTACATTTTAGTAAAATAATATAATAATAATTATTAATTACTAAAAGTGCACATGGTAAATGTACCTTAAGTACAATGTCATGTAACTACTACAAACTGTATTTGCTATCAACAGCAATTTGCAGCCCTTTATACTTTGAGGAACCCCTCATTGTACATGTACAAATTGCAACAACAACAGTGAAACGTTAATTTTACAAACTTCTGTAACTGTCCCGATAAAGTGTACCCTAAATCTCTCATCCCTTAATAACACTTTCCTAAACAAGGATCTCAGTGTAATTTTGTCCTATGTCTGATCGACATACAGTATAAGGCCAAAAATTACAAACCAATGAATTGAATGGTGTCTGATACTTGCATCCTGCAGACCTCAGGCTGCAGACTAACCCTAAATCACAGTTATTGAACGCTAACCATTCAAAAATGGGTGCTTAGACTTATAAATACTGTTTATCAGCACAAGTTTTAGGTAGTCTACAGTCTGGAATCTGCAGTCTCAGCAGTCTGCAGTTATCATGGACCTTGAATTGTAGATGTATCACTGAACATGATGTAAAAAACTACTTTTCTACAAGACAATCACAATGGAAAAGAGATTCTTGTATGTACATTTTCATTCTTGTTGGGAATGAACCAACACAGGACACCAACAAGACATCCAACAGTGATACCAAGTAACAACTCGATTGGTCCTCGAAATATGCTGAATATCAAATTACCTAAAAGAAGAGAGAAAAAGCAATAATTTATCATGTCATTGATGATTCATGTTTTGAAATACATGTAGCATCCCATCAAGTGTCTGCAGCGTGTTCAAGCATTCATTCTTACATTTGCACAGTACCTTGTGAGATTGTCCACACACTACACCTCTTGTTAAAGATGCAGTTTGTATAATTATATAAAGAGACCTCTAGATTATAACAACTTTATCGGTGTCAACAATTGCAGACTGCAGATCGCAAACCGCTGACTAACCCTAACCTAACCCTGACTCACATTTATAAGTGTAAATAAGTGTTTCACAGCGCTATTTGAAATGAGTGCTAATTAGACTTAAATGCTGTTGAATTCAATGATATTTGTAGGCAATCTACAGTCTGGAGTTGTCATACACCTTACATGTATTTTTATCAGCAAACATAATTCGAACTGCAGGCTACACTGACCTGAATCAAATGCTATTCCAAGGCAAACTCCAAATGCACTTATACAAAAAACATTATCAAAAGATGCCGCTGCCATCACCAGAGTAGGAATCCCTTTGTTTACTCCATAATGTTGACCTTGCAATTCAAGCAAACATGGTATCACCACAGCAAGAGAAACAGCAGCTTGGACAAAACTGATTTCAAGAATAAAATTTGAGTTGCATGGATATATATTAACCATCCAAAACTTTGTATGCATAAGAAAGTATGTAAGTGCTTCGTCACTCCACTCAAGGGTTTCAATATTAATTATTAACTTGGTGCCTGGTTGGAGTAGAGTTAAACCGACTATTGTTAACCCATTGACTCCCAGGGGTTCTCCACTGCCGAGTAAAATCGTCTGGCGTTAGACAAAGTAAAATACCAAGTCTGGCCGCTTTAGGCCGGTTTGGATGTCAAAGGGTTAAATTGTCAAAATGAATTTTTAATTTTAGGTTTTAAAGAACGTCTTTAACTCAAGGGCTCCTAAGAGTGAAACTTTATCTAGATTTCACTTTTTTTGTTTGCCAGACGATTTTACACATAATTAGAGGAACGGGAGGGGGGAGGGGGGGGGGGCTCAGGAGGCGGATGGGTACAGTACATATGTACAGTATACGTTGCAGTTCAATATTTTTCCTAGTTCATGATGGGATTTATTTTATCTATAACATTTGACATTGGACAATTGTACTCTAAAAAAAGTCTGGGTGCTCCAGAACAGGAGTGAAACCAGTATGAACTGGTGATTTCTAGTTCTGGTGCTAGTGAGCTGCAGGACAAACTCATGGAGGCTAATGGCAACCCAAAATCATTTCAATCCAGAAAAACCATAAAGTTTTATAGATCTCCGTTGAAAAACTAATTTGCACTATCTTTGCTATTTGCAATCAAAAACTAGGAAAAACCCTTTCTATCATGGTTACAATAAATTATTCCCAGCCTAAAGTGCAATGAGCCAATTCAGATATGATGGTCCAGCTCATTGCGGGTGTAAAACCTAACTGGGCAGGGTAATCCCCTCAAACAGATGACAGGTGAGTGATGAGTCCAATATTATTTGAGGCAATGGTCACAGGTGGTTTTCATTTTACGTCATCGCTGCCCTGTTGATGGAAGAAAACAAAACACTAGCTCCTTTTGTTCGTCCACTGCAATTTGTACATGTACATTGTTATCCGTGTCTCACTAGAGATTGGTTGCAAACCACCTATAGGTTACAATTGGCCTAGCTCTCCATTTGGACGTCAGAGATCAAGAGAGTCATCATGCGCAGGCAGTTGCCGCCACATGGTATATCTCATGACTCCCTCATGGAAAGCTTGTGGATTCTATTATGCCAATACTTCAGATGACTTTAATAAGCCAGCTTTAAAATGAAATCGTTTTTACCGTATACGTTTCATTTGTAAGTTTCTGCCTATGATCTACAGAGACTCGGTTACGCAGAATTGTATGATAGTGAATATCTATGTACACTGCACAATGCAGAAATATCAAACTTACCCAAGCTGGAAGGCCCAAAGCCACTTCATGTCTAACAGGAAATGCACAAGAACCGCGGCAGAAACTGCTTCAAATATGCAAGGAAGAAACGCTAATCGAGCAAGAGTAAACTTCAGTTTTCTTAGCGCAGAAGTATTTAATCCAAGACCCGAACGAATAAGAATTATCACCAAAGCCATGCTCCGTAGAGTTGAAGACCAACGCTTGTCAATGGAACGAGCCAAATTAATCCCTCGAACATTCTGCAATAGAAATCCCGCTAAGAGCATACCCAATAACGGTGGAAGGCGAAGATATGGAATTTTACCCACTATAAAACCGAAAAGACTAGCAGAAACTACAACAATGTATATACCAAATATATTTCCGCCAGGTAAAGCATCGTTGCCAATTATTGACCACAACACAGCCCATATCAACAGAACAATCAGTCCGCGAGTTAAAAAGCGGCCACAAAACCCACTTGGAGGAACAGTTAAGCCGGCTGAAGTCAAATGCTCCTTAAAAACTCCATTTTTGTTCTTCGGTTTCGAAGTGTCTCCATTTCCAATTCCATGTGTTAAAGAATCCGTCAGCCTGGAGGTATTTTCTTTGTCGTCCATGGTACTGCTGAAGAAAATCAATGACTGAGCGATGTAAATGCGGGCATCAATAAAAGCAGAAATTCTGGAATCCGGAATCCGAAATCCGGAACCTGGAGCCAGAAGCCAGAAACCTGTTCTCGAAAGTCCCGAAACTTTACGGGCTATTTTGGGGTGTCACATTTCCCTCTGTATCTCAAGAACGGAGAGGATTTAACTCGCCAAACTTCACAGATATGTTTCTTTTAGTTGGCTTGAAAACATGTTAAAAGATCGGCTTTCCAAAACAAGCTGTTGGCAGTTTCACAAATGGCTTTTCGGGCCCGAAACGTTTTCAGGACTTTCGAGAAACAGAAACCAAAATTATCCAGAATTTGCGAGAATTGCAATAATATAACCACTGGATAACTCAAGTTGTTTTGCTATTGTTTATCCGGTGGATAGTGATTTATCCATGAATAGCGTTATCCACCTTTCGAACAATGGAGGTCTGGTTTCTTGTGCATCTTTATTAGCATCAAGTCTTCCAATTGGTAATCCTCGTAAATAAATGATCATAATCAAAATTGGCTTATTGTACGTGGTGAACTTTACGTAAAAGTAATAAAAGTAGCTCAATGTTGTACCCAATTCAAATCTCCCGGGGTTGAGATTCTTGGTGTGTTGTATTTGCATTATAATAATATAGCATTCACATTTAAATGATGATGCAAATATCTGGAAAAAAACGTTTTATTCCCAAAGGGTTTGATTCAGCCCCTAGCGCTTTTCACGGTTAGTTTTTCTCATTTGCATTACAATGTAATGTAACGTGGATGCGAGGTAATTTCGGACTATTTTGTAGTTTTAACCCGAAATTGCCTCGCATTCTTGTTAGATTACATGGCAATATAAATGAGAAAAACTAACCGTGAAAAGGGCTATTTCGTCTATTGTTTATTTCTGGCAAAACTTGGTTTTAAAAGAGGCACTTTTCC
>NC_090871.1:27345789-27368289 GCF_036669935.1 Montipora foliosa | reverse complement strand
AGATATTTCAACACAACCAACTTTCATATATCTTTAATACACACCTTAGCCAGCTGTTGCTTCGTAGCAACTAGAAGAAACTCGGTCTTACCATCATTGAGTTTTAATTTGTCTTCGGACATCCAAGACCTGATTGTAGCTACGCAATCTTCGATAGCAGAAAGAGTATTCATTTGCTCATCAATATCATTTGGAGAAAATGAAACGTAAAGCTAAGTCAATCAATCAATCAACTTTATTTAAAACACGGTAAATGGCTCAGCAAGCTGGTTTTCAGACATGCAGTGTAAGAATTACAAAATATAAATGCTAAAAATTACAAGAATTACAAGATATAAATGTTAAAACGATTAATGAACTAGGTATAACTTAGCGCTAAATATCATTTAATGTCAAAGAAATTTAGACAATAGTAATAGTTAGTAACAAATATAATTTACTATATAATAATACGAACAAGCCATGTAAAAATGTGCCCTAGCGATGTAAAATGTGTCCTAGGATATCGCACGTTTAAAGCTTGCAAGATCCCTTATGTCACGTATTTGATTTGACATTTGGTTCCAAGCATTTGCACCTCGATAAGGGAAAGAACGTTTTAGAAAATTCGTTTTAGGTAGCGGTAATTGGAAGTCATAGTTTGAACCCCACAAATTATAATTGTGAACTTCTGAGGTTCTATGAAAATACTCCTGGAGATACGTTGGACAATTGTTATTGAATACTTTAAACATCGTAATTAACAAGTGCCTTTTCTCTCTTTCTTCTAAGTTAGACCGCTCTAGAGAATTTAGCACTGCTGATGATCGAATAGAGTAATCAGCCCTAGTAATAATCCGTGCTGCTCTATTTTGTAACTTTTGTAATTTGTCAGCACGTGTTTTGGAGCAGTCACTCCATACAACATCACAATAATCAAAATAAGGTTGTACAAGTGAATAGTAAATTGACTTAAGAGTCTCTTGATTGTCAGTTAATTTTCTAGCTAAATACAACATTCGCAAGCCATTCGAGACTTTAGATGAAATATGTTTGACCTGATCATCCCAGGTTAGCATTTCATCAATAGAGAGATTAAGCATGACGTTTACGGCCAAAGGCAAACGGGAAACGACAGGCTCCTGCTTGTCATAAAAGCGTGAAAATTATCTCATTTTAACTTGTCTCGTTCCTTTGAGAAGTTGCTTGCTATATGGAGCTAACAGGACAGAAATGGGCTAATATCAAGCAGGGTTCTTCCATCTTTGGCAAAACCCTAATTTCACTCCGACGTTTGCCTTTTGGGGTAAACGTCATGCTTAATCTCTCTAATATGAACCCCCAATAACTTAGTAGAAGGTTACTTTATGTTCAATTGGCCAATCATCGATCTTTAAATTCATGAATTTAGCTTTCGTCAAATTTTGCCGAGAACTAGTTTTGGAGGTATTGCAACCTAATTTGTTTGTCTGAAGCCAATCATGTACTGCAGCTATTAAATCACTATTTAAGGAACATTCGATTGTGGATATATCTTCATGAGCCATAGTTATATGCGCATCATCGGCAAACATACCAGGTGTTGTATGTTGCAGACATTTTGGGAAATCGTTTACATAAATTATAAACAATAATGGCCCAAGTATAGAGCCCTGGGAAATGCCACATGATACATATTGAAGACAAATCAGAAACAGCGTGCCTATGTTTCACTGACACACAGTTAGATCAAAATGGCTCTATTTTGACAACCTTCGAGCAAACGAGGTCTTGGGCAAGCTGAAACAGGAAAGGGTTTTCAACAGAAGACACAAAGTAAAACTCTTGCCTCCTCTGGGGCGAGGAACAGACGTATTTGTGAAAGACCTTCAGCGCTCGGGAAGGATAGTGAAAGCTGCATTAACCCCTCGTTCGTATCAAATATAGAAACTCCTGACAGTACAATAAGAAGAGTCCGTGTCCATCTTACACCAATGCCAGAGCAGCTACATCCATGCAAAGCAACCAAGCGTCGAACCGAGTTGTGAGACTGTTGAAAACAATTCAAAGAACAGTGCATTTGCACCGATGCAAAGTGACATGGCGAAGGCTCCACCTACAACACCTATTTTTGACACCAAGCCTAAGCGAATTATTAAGCCTTAGAGAAAACCTACCTAGGTTTAGTACGACAGTGAACACGTAGGTTAGCCCTATTGTGGGTTTCAGTTTATTGTAAACTCTTTCTCGCTAACTAAAACGGGGGGAAGTTATATTATCATAAATGTAGTGCTATCTAGCAAGGGACACGTGGAAAGTATTAAAAAGATGGCGTTCAGTTAGTCTACACGTGTGATTATTCCGGAGTCGAATAACAAGACATCTGTTTACTTCTGTGTCCTCATCCAAAGGGTTTTGCTCCATGGATGAGTTGTCACACTAGGTGACAGAAGTAAGCTCGAGACTTTTAAAATTAATATCATTGAATAATGTTCTTACAAAATCAGTAGCGGGAGCCAAAGGATGACTAAAATATTGATATTTAATTTAAAGGTAGCCCTCTTTTATTAACTAAACATTCTATTCACAGAGAAAAATATTTTTTTGTTAAAAAGTCAGAGAATGTGTCGATATTGGTAATACACAAACTCGATTTCCCTGATTCGTTAGAATACACTGTAATGGGTTAATCGAACACAAGTCAATGATACACAACAACGTACAGCTCCTAAAACTCCTGAATATTTAATTGCATCTGCACGCATAGCCGGTCCTTTGAATCATTTTCTTTGAGTTCAGTCTTGATAGTCTTATTATTTCTCTATTTTCTTTGTCTTCTTCGCTGATTATATCAGGTTCTCCATTTTGTCTAAGCCTGTTCAAATCCTCCACGTATAAGTCTTTGGCTATCTTCCTGAATAACAACTCCACGTTAAATCCAGACATGGCACTGGTCTCCACATAAGGGATTTTAAAGAGTTCCGCTACACTATTGGCGCACTCATATGAAATCTAAAAAGAAACACGAAAAACCACGAAATGAACTTATTTCTAGTAGTTAAATAAAGAGAAGCTTCATTAGCTTCATTATGATAACAAATACACGTTAAGTATTTTATCACTAGCTTTGTTATGAAAAAGACAAAACGCGTTCCTGCATAAATAAAACTGTGACTCGTTGCGCATTTGCCGTGTGTGTGCGGGAGAGAGGGGGGGCGTACCATTTATATTTCATGACTTCATACCCTGCTCTCATTTATGCCGTCATCATAATACAAAAATAGCTAAACAAAAAAGGAACGAAATGAAGTATGACAAAGAAATAGGAATTATAAAACCCAAAATGGCTGAGCTCTTATGATAACAATACTGGGTGAAAATTGAAAGTGGTCCTTTTACCTGTCGCCTACTTGTGTCATCCACTTTGTTTCCAACAAGAACGATCAACGGTTTCTTCAAGCGCCCTTGTCTCTCTTGTTGCCCTAATTCAATCCAGTCCGGCACATTGTCCAGAGAACAACAGTTTGTCACGTCAAAACAGACCAAGATAACGTGGCAATCACGCAAATACGACGGGATGAGACAGCGGAAACGTTCTTGGCCAGCGGTGTCCCAAATCTGTAGACGAACACCAATGCCGTCTGAAATTTGGCGAAAACACGATGATCATGAAAAATGTTGCGCTGGCCTAGTAAGGTTTTGTCTAACGCACAACACCAAATTGGAACGTTTCCAGACATTTTTACTCTGAAACCGCTCGTACCAAGTCAAACCAACTTATTAGGATAATTCACCCACATTGTTCGACGTGAACAAGATGGAATAATGGCCAAAAACCTATTATATAAGTTATATTTTGAGGTGACGTTTTGAATCGGAACCGACAACGCTACACAACACAATAATATTATTGGTTTAATTATATACATGAAAAAAAAAAAAACTCGATCCTGATTGGCTGAGAGGGTACAGTTCAAGTGTTACACAGTGCAGCTACACAGAACCTACACAGTGCAAAACGTTAACAACCAGCGGCAAATTACGCATCGAAATTCTGGATTATGATTGGCTAATAAACAATAGGTTTGGTCAGAACCAATCAAATCTGTTGTTTTCAAATCAAGCGCGCCCCGTGGATGGCGCAATTTTTTCCTGCTTGCGTGATACCCGTGCGTTTCTTCCACTTCACCATCTCGAAGTTTTTCAAGTATATTATTAATATGTACGTAATCGCGTGATTTTTCTCGTGCAATCTGGAATAAATAAGCACTTGTAAATTTTGGTCGTCTTAGAAAAAAATTACTCGTGCTTACTTATTCCAAATTGCACTCGAAATCTTGTGATTACCTATAAAAAAGAGGAAGAATACTCGTGCTACACGTGCGGCACAGTGCATTTGTTTGTCGTATCCCACAAAATAACAACGTGAAATCACCAAATTTTAGGTTTTGACGACAACGTGAGCATACAACGATAAACATGTATTTTCTTTCCTACCCGATCAGGTACAGGATAGTTCGCCGGTATTGTACAAATTGAACAAGGTGGAATAATCGCCAGAATACGTATGATAGCACTAAGTTATATTCTTAACGTGACGTTTTCGTTGACGTGTCGTTGTCCTTGCTTTAACCCTCTAATTTCTAGCCTATAACTTGAGTGGAATAGACGTAAGGTAACTCCTCACGACCTATGCTCTACAACTTCTTAATGAACGAAACAAAAACGAAAAGGATCAAAAAGGGAATGCGGAATGAAAAGGATGAGCACTTACTCAGATAAAGGGTCTTCGTAAAAAAGTCTATGCCAATCGTCGGCTGGTATTTGTCCTCAAATCCACTGTAAACGAATTTCCACACCAGGGCGGACTTTCCTACTCCTTGGTCACCCAAAACCACTACCTTAAATTTGCTCATGTTTTCAGTTTGATAAATTGAATCTAGGCTGCCCCGTGCTTGCATGTTGCATTTTCTTGATGTCTTGGAACGCCGGTGTTTATGACGTCACTTATGGCTATTTCCGCGCGCACATTACTTTCCAGGCTTGCGCGTACTTGTAAACATCTGTCCATGGTCCTCATGTACCAAAGTTTTTAATCAAATCGTGCAAATTATCTATCTGACTCGGTAAAGAGCCACGCTTTAAAGAACCACTCCCTTGCCTTGCCTTGCCTTGCCTCACGTACATATTTTCAGTACAGATAACGACCACAACACAAAACAGGACAGTTCAATTAAATGGTTTATGGACCTTGGGGAGGAATAAGTGCATTGGGGTTTCCCACGACTGATCATGCGGCCGATTATTATGGTGACCATCACCATACTGACCTTTATCAAAGGCCATAAAAAGCTTCGGCGACGATAACGCCAAAAGAAAAATTATGGAGGCTCACGAAGCCTTTGAAGCATCTTTAATTGAGGATAATTGCCAAGAAATGAACCCTCTAAATAACGTGAACGTAGAGAAGAACGTAGAGAACTCCTTGGGAAGCAATTGCATAGGCGCGAATGACTGCCTCTAGCTGACTGGAAAATAAGGATGATGAGATGCTTTTTGAGAAAGAGAAAATCAAAAACTGCTGGGAAGTGTATCATTGCCCAGGATTTGTATGGCGATCCTGGAAGACAACAATTAACTTTCCAGTTTCGAGAACCCTTGACTTGCCCGACACTCAGCAAAGCGTGCGCACGAGCATGAAAAGTGGCAAAGCCCTAGGTCCAAACTGAATTGCAGGGAAAGTCGGGGAGTCTGAAGGCTCTTGAAGATGTTGGTCTAGATCACGGGGATGGCAAAATGAGAAATCCGTAACCCAGAAGCGTCGATCTGCGTTGTGATGCGGCCCATCAGTTTTTGGTATTCTCTACTTGCACAAATCCCATAATACACCCCTTTTACCCCCATAAATCTGCATAGGCATTGTTTTCGATTTCTCTTGGGACATCTTGGGTGGACATTTTGGGTGGTAAAAGAGGTGTATCGTGGGATTTGTGCAAGTAAAACTATTTTTATGACGTCTATTGCTAGATTTTTACTGAAGAAAGCGTGGTGGTATTGTGTTCCTTGCACAATACATGATTTTGCATTAAGCACGCGGCAGTACCTCGTGCGACTTCTTGGTTGCAGACGAATCAGAGGTTAATGCTGTAAAGGTGAGGAGGACATTGGACATCTCGTGACAATTACAGGATGTAAATAGGTTGGAAGGTCACCAAGGTAATATTCCCATGCACCGTATTCAAGTATTTCGTGTGGCGCTGATCAACAGTGTTTAACTTAAGCACCCATTCCGAATAGCATAGCTTTCAATTTTGGTGGTGAATATCGATTTAAATATTATAAAAATTCGTCACGCTCATCGGATAAGATCGCGGAACTGAGAGCGCTTCTTAATTAGCAGCGCTGAAATTAACGTTAACATAAATTAACAAGACTTAAATTAACTAGAATTTTTGAAATTCGCGTTAATTTCCTATCATAGGGTAATCGTATTATTCCAACAAGTTCCCAACCTCGTAACCATATTCTTCTCGACAATGTATTTGACGGTTGACGGTTAATTACCCCATTTACATCCTTCTCTAGGCGTGGGCATGAAAAAATGGTGTGTTCATGTTAGTGCTGATCATGAATTGCACTCGGGCACCGTGCTCGGGCACCAAGTGTGGACGCAGCCTAAGTTAAGACCTCAGAGGATTTCTTTGTACCAGGCGACTAAAAGGTAGACCTAGTGGTGTGAACGGACGAAGACCCAACCATTAGCTAAGGCGAAGACCCAGAAGCCCTCACTGAAAAGAAGACCGACCCAAATTGATGTCAAAGCAATGACCACCTACAATGTAGCGCCCTAAGAGGTGTTCTTTAAAAAGTTAAATTATTGTTTGTTATTTACAAAATATAATTTATAAACAGTTGTCAAAAACTTGACAAGAAACAGACCGACTTTGATGAATTTAAGCAACGAATTGCT
Source organism: Montipora foliosa (assembly GCF_036669935.1). NCBI lineage: Eukaryota > Metazoa > Cnidaria > Anthozoa > Scleractinia > Acroporidae > Montipora > Montipora foliosa. The sequence continues at coordinate 27,361,361 of NC_090871.1, read as the reverse complement.
TTTCTTAGCTCGATCTTTTAAATTTCTTTATTCACTTAGTCCATGCCCAACTTGTCCATCACACTTGTGTTTGTGTGTGTCTTTTTTGTATGTGTCCCGTGTTGTACGATTGTGTGAGTGTGGTATAAAATAATGCAAAGCGAAACGAACCTCGAACGGTGTTAGCACCACCAGGGATATTTGTAAACCGTTTATTTTTGAAATGTAAAATTACAAACTATAACTTAATCTTGTTACTTTCAATAAAGGTTTGCATTATTTAATTAAAAATCAAATTGCGTAGCTACGTTGGAACATTTTCATTTTTGGAAAAAAAAGGGTGACAAATATAAAATTTACAATGTTCGCTGAAACGCAATCCATGCAGTGATAAGTTCGGAAAAGTAGAAAGGTGGAGATTCACCTCAACTGGTTAAGCTCGACTCTGTCAACTACTAATCTAATTACTGGATAGGGACGTATACAAAACATGGACCTCAGGTCCATGGACCACCCCTTTGGTTCCGGTCTATGGACCACTTCAAGGACCCGGTCCATGGACTACCCATGGGGAGGGACCACGCGTTACAAGCCGAAAATTCTTTACACGAAGGAGAGAAGTAATCCTCGCACTTATATAAGCTAATCAAATGGTATACTCATGAAATTAGGGAATAATTTCACTTGCGTTTTGTCCAAAATCAATACTTGATTTTGGACAAAACGGGCGTAAAATTATTCCCTAATTTCACCCGTCACCATTTGATTACCCATACTTATCCCTTAGAGACACCTGAAGAATTCAGGTGGCTCCACACCCTCGTTACCATGGTCTCTCTTGTAACCGGTTACAAGAGAGACCCTTGCAACGAGGTTGTTGGCTTCAATGGGATTCGAACCCAAGACTTCTGCGATACCGGCGCAGTAGCTATGAATAGCAGATCAATTTGTTGGGCTCATTTTTTTCCCGTGAAAGACTCAATGAATAAAAAGGAATATATATCTGAAGTGCGGGTCAAAGACGAATCCCTTTGGAGCCACCAAATAGATGGTATAGGTGTCAACAAGACAATTTCTTAAATCAGTAGCCTAACACCCCTATAATTCACAGACCGCGATTTTTCATTTCCCTGGAATTAGACACCCGCAGGAGCCCGATGACCAATCACAAGAAACTAACTTGACGTTATATTGTCGACGAACCGTCGAACTGTCTTTGGTTTTTTTTTTTAGGAAAAAAGAGGCTAAAAATAGATTGATCTGTAAAAATTCTATGACATAGGCTTAGGCCTTGTTTCTATAGTCTCGGGTACCCGAGATAACCCTCCCCCTGAATTACCCTGTGCAAGATATTTTCCCTCTCATTTGTTTAAAAAATTCTATCAACCGTTTACATGAGGAGGGCGAGACAACTCGAGAAGGCGAGACAACTCGGGGAGCCGAGTTGTCTCGCCTCGGCAGGTAGGGTAACCCTGGCAGGCGAGATAGCAAAATCTTGAATGCGCACGCAACAATTTGGGGGCTTACTCATGTTGCCAGCGTTTGCTTTCGAAGAAAAGGTTTTTCCCGCCAAAATTCTCCCCGCAGTCAACGAAAACTCTCGTTTCCAAAAACAGCCTTTTATTTAAACTACACATTACTGCTACGTTAAGATTGTCAGTCCATTTTCTGTATGTGAAAGTGCAACTATATTTAATAAAAACGAACTAGAAAGAAAGAAAAGCAAATGATATTACGTATTTTCTGAAATCAAAATGGCCGCCGTATCTGCAAAATGGTCTATAAGACATTTTTGCAGATACGGCGGCCATTTTGATTTCTATTGTTTCGAAAGACATTATGGGATGCTCAGGGGGCAAATTAATATGTATTTTTCCCCTAGGCATCCCATAATAGCTATTTGAAACATGTATGCATGGGGTCAACTTTGTCCCAGTTACGCAATTCTCATATAGATAATGAATAAAGTTTTCTCGGGAAGGAGGGCTCCCTCGGGTAACCGAGACCATATAAACAGGTCCTTAGTAGGGAAGTTGTTCGCTCCTAATCATGGGCTATCAAAATCAAAACGTTGCTATAGACCCCCTCAAATAGTCATTCTCGAGTCCCTTAAACTCTTCAGTTATCCTTTTTTGTGCCAAGTGTGACCTTTGTCTGGTTCGACTCACAACCATATTTGGTAAATCACGTGACCGAAACAGAAAATGGCTGAAAACTCAGCGAATTAACTACGCTTTTCACAAATGTTTAATCCCACATTATAAGAACATTCTAAAACAAAATCCGTATTTTAAACAAATTATTTTTCAAAAAAATTGTGATGTCATAAGGCCCTCTTTTGATACACTTTTCAAAATATCAATTCCGTTTTTTTTTTTTTTTGCCGAAATAGAAATTCCATGCCTAAGTTTACGAAAAATCATAGGACGGTTCCCACCCGGTGAAAAAAATCGCCTCTTCCTTTTGTTTCCCGAGAGTTTTTACATGTTTTCCACTAAAGCGCACAGCAGAGGACTGGGACTAGTTGCGCATGCGCCTTCTGATTTAAAGTAATGTCAGATTTCCATTGAAAAAGTTACTTCAAAGGACCATCCATGCAACATTTCTGTAGGGCTCTTTCCTAAATGTCTTCCTTAGCAACTATTGTCTTTCTGTAGTTAAGAGCCACAAAACATGGACCACCCCTGTGGACCCGGTCCATGGACTACTCCTGTGGACCACCCCTCATTTGTAAACTCCACGCCTTTTACAAGCAGAAAAGAGAGAAGTTATCCTCGCACTTACCTGGACAATACCCCTTATTCCAAAATGGCCGCTAATTTAGTATTCTTTTGTTTTTTTGCAAATTGGCCCTTTTGACCTCGTTTAAAGTTTTAACTTTGAACGAGGCCAAAAGGGCCAATTTGCAATAAAACAAAAGAATACTTAAAATGGCGGTCAGTGTAAAACGCAGACTGCAGACTGCAGACCGGGGCTAAAATGCAGACTGAGGTTATAATTTAACTGTTGAAAAGGTCCAAACCCGTTAGAAATGCTAACAGTTAAGCCTAAAAATTGTTTTAGGCCTAATTAGGCCTAAGGTTAGCATTTCTAAGGGGTTTGGGCTTTTTCAACAGTTACGTTATAACCTCAGTCTGCATTTACTCCTGGTCCGCAGTCTGCGCTTTACAACGATCACTAAAAATGGCAGCCATTTTGGAATAAGGTGTATTTAACGCGGGTTTACGTCCCCTGGATAGTTCAATTGTTATGAGCCAGCGTTCGCCTGTTACAGAGGAGGTTTTTATTATGCGATTTATTTGTCATGTAAGGCTTACTGATCATACACACACCTGTGAAAATTCGCCACGTTTCTTCTCTTTCACCGGCTGTGTTTATTGCAAGCTTATCGTTTTCCGTATTGAAAGAGTTTTAGAGGTTCTGAACATGCAGTGTTACTCTGCCAAGTAACAAGTTACATTTGACGAAATGATCACAAGATCGCGAGGCGCAGAGGCAGCGAGAAAAAACGAAGAGTTGGCTCGATATGATCCTCAAGAAAAAGACCAACTCATAGTTGATTTGACCACGAAAAAAAGAATGGCAAACGGACGAGCGGACGAAGTCAAATTGATGGAAGAAAACGTAAAACCAAATTTAAAAGGAGATAAAGGGAAGATAGCCCTTCTTGTGTTTCTGTATGTTTTACAAGGCATTCCCCTCGGATTGGCCGGCGCCATGCCGATGTTGCTACAAACAAGGAAAATAGCTTACAAAGACCAAGCTACCTTCAGCTTTGTGTTTTGGCCGTTTAGTACAAAGCTTTTATGGGCTCCTATCGTCGACACTGCGTATTTTTCTAGCTTTGGACGAAGGAAAACTTGGCTTGTGCCAGTTCAATACTTGATTGGGATTTTCATGCTTGTGTTATCTCAGGTGAGTGTCAACAACCGGGAAGTTACAAATCGATAGAAATCGATCATCGCGAACTACTACTTGATAATTGTTAATCCGTTTAGCTAAAATCATCGATAAATATCGATAATCACAAGCTTTGGCTGGTATTCACTCGGTCGAGAGAACAAGTCAAGTCAGAGTTGAGTAACGGTTTTGTCTTACGGTAAAAACTCTCCAGTTCCTGGCCATGAAATCTGTGATAACTCATTCACATTTGAAGCAATTTTTAAACCTGGCGCTCAAGCAAAAACAGCACACTGTAAAGACCAGTGTAAACATGTATCAGATGTATGCCCTGGTCTATAAACGCTGGAAACGTATAATTATGTACTTTCTACTTGCTTGCAGTTATTTACATTAAAACGTGTTGGCGGATCGACTTAAATGTGGGAGTAACGAACTGCGGGCAAAACAGCTGTAATTCGGCACAAACCATCCAAATTCGTTCAATTTCATACGGAGTTTCGGAAAGCAAAGTTCCTCGAGAATTTCACAGAGATCTGTTTACAATGCCACCGCACTGAAATGTAGCCAACTGGCATGATATATTTCTCAGTTATAACAGTATTGTAATTTTGATTCATGTTAAGTTTCACGCTCGCCATGAGCATCGTTTTGTCGTTTGAATTCGCAAACGTTCGTGTAACCATCAGACTTCTATAAAAATTTATGCCAATCATGCGGCTTCAGTGATTCTCTCGAGACGGGAGTCTCGTCTCTAGAGACGAGTGTCTCGTCTCTCGAGGCGAAACTCTCGTCTTTAGAGATGAAACACTCGTCTCGCGAGAAACGAGACGAGACTGGTAACTTACTTTTGAGCGGTACTGTACCTTCACCAACAGGAGCCAGGATGAATCGGTGTCTGACATTTGCAGACTGCAGACTAACGCTAAATCTCAATTATTGATAGCTAACCATTTTAAAACGGGTTCTTAGACTTAAATAATGTTTATCAGCGCTATTTGAAATGGGTACTTAGACTTAAATGATGTTTATCAGTGCTATTTGTAGCCAGTCTGCAGTCTGCAAATGTCAGACACCGGAATGAATTGAGCCAATCGTTGAATGAATTTCATTTCTGCATAAGCTGTATATCAGTATTGAATCAGCTGATACACATGGGAGTCACTATTTCCAGCTACAGTAGTGCTCAAAAGTAAGTTATCACCTAGCGTCGCTTTTCGTGGGTGCTGCAAATCAGTTTAAATACCGGTACTAAACAAAAGGTCAATTAAAATCGTGCGCGGGTGTCAAGCCACTGCACTTACAGATTTTTTACCATCGTGCGCCACGCAATTCCTGTAGCGCGAGATGTGATTTGCGTAGCGCATAACGCGATTCCTGTAGCGCGCAACGCGAGTTGCGTGGTGCACGAGGGTGGTAACTTACTTTTGAGCTGTACTGTATTTACGCAGATCATTATAGAATTTGACAGCATTTGGATTTTGTAATGTAAAATGTTGTCCCTATTATCTCCAATGTTTCTGCACAACCATTCCATAGAGAAGACATTTGTTTACAAACAGTCTTTATTTGTTTCTCTAATTTTCCAAACACTGGCACTTTCTTTTGACAGCCTGAGTTAAGCTCTTGTGTGAGTTGCTGAATATTTAAAGCTTATTAGCGGTAACCAATCTTCGAGCAACGTACAAATGTAGCCCTCGTTTACATCTTAATAGCAATAGATGGCACTACTATTTTCACTCTGTGCTTTATACTTCCTGGCAAGGTCAACACTTATTATCCCTCCTCTATTATGCATTAAGACTCAATATACAGTAGCCAGATTGGTATAAATACACAGGTGATTATACAAAATCGTGCACTCTCATTGGCTCGCTATCTCGGATTAGCAGCCGATAATCACCTCGATGGACAAAATGGCTGCCAGTAGTCGTTTTGCCACTGTAAGTGAAGATGATTTCGGGTTGAAATGTTTTTTTTTTCTCTTTTTTGAAATAATCACCTGTGTATTTATACTAAAACAATTATTCGCCTCAGGCTCAGTGATTATCGGTGAATATTCACCTCGACTTCGTCTCGGTTAATGTTCACCGATAATCACTTCGCCTTCGGCGAATAATTGTTAAATATGATCAAAATGAACAAATGTGAATAAGAGGGGCTGCAGGTATCCTACACTTTCTTCGGAGGATTTCTAGCCGACTTCCTGTATTTCAGTGGGTTTTTTTTAATGTTACAATATCGTGGTAAATATCCAGTTTCAATTCCGAATTCAGGATGCTATGATCCTCACAGTTATGAATGCAATTTCAGCAATTGCGTAGAGAAGCCTGAAAAATTTAGGACTTCAACAGGGTTTGAACCCATGACCTCGCAATGCCGGTGCAACACTTGAACAAACTGAGCTACATGTATTGTATGTCAAGCCACTGCTGTTGGGAGCTGGTCATTTGTAAGTTCAAATGTTCCTGTAATGAGTGAATCAATGAATGAAATGATATTTTTTTAAGCTGAATCATTTATTGAATGGCAGATATAAAAACAAGGGAAGCTATGATCCTCACAGTTATGGTGGTGCGTTGATAACTGCAAGGATCATAGCTTCGGTCGATTTAATATCCACAGTTCAATATATGATTCATTTCATATATCATTTTGTTCATTGATTCATTCATCTCAGGAACATTTGAACCCACAAATGACCAGCTCCTAACATCAGTGGCTTCATAGCTCAGTTGGGGAGAGCGTCACACCGGCATCGCAAGGTCACGAGTTCAAACCCTGTTGATGTCCTGAATTTTTCAGGATTCTCTACCCAACTGCTGAAATTGCATTCAGAACTGCCAGGATCATAACTTCACTTGAGTGCATGTTACTGTTTTTTATTTTATATATTTATTTTTTGCAGCATATTGAAGAATTAATGGGTGAAAAAACTGAGGAGGGCCCAAGCATTTTGTCCTTAACTGCTATCTTCTTCTGCCTCAACTTCCTTGCTGCAACTCAAGACATTGCTGTGGATGGCTGGGCCCTCACTATGTTATCTCGCAAGAATGTTGGTTATGCATCCACTTGCAACAGTGTAGGTCAGACAGCGGGATATTTCATGGGAAATGTTGTGTTCTTGGCTTTAACATCTGCTGACCTAAGTAACAAGTATCTTAGAACTGAACCTCAGTCAACAGGAGTTGTAACGTTTTCTGGATTCTTTTACTTTTGGGGAATTGTATTCCTAGTTTGCACAACATTAGTTGGATTGTTTAAGAGTGAAAAGTCAGAAAAAGAACTTCATGGAGAGGAAGCAGTGGAAGGAATTGTGGATGGCTATAAAACATTGGTAAAAATTATGCGCCGTCCCAGTATTTTAAAATTTATTTTCGTTCTTCTCACTATTAAGGTAGGCGTAAATTATTGAATGATGTATACATTTATACTGTAAGTTTTTAAACAAGGACTGATGAACATTAGCTTTTACCTGGTCTAATTTTTGGATTGTTTCTCACCCACTGGTCTTGTTCCTAAGTACTGGTATGCACACACTGTATGTTCATGTACATGTACATTGTAACTAACATTCAGAATTGAGTTTTAAGATTATAAAGGCAGTAGTCATGGGGTGTGTTTTGGAGGAGATGACATTTTTACATCCCCTTCAATTAATTTGCCAGTTGGTTACCATTTAAAGGTGCGAAGGCATGATTGTACAAATTTATACTACATACTGTACATGCAGAATCACAAAGTTGTTCGTGATGGAAACACTCTCTTTAGAAATAGTTTCACATATATGTATGTCGTGAAAATCAGTGACATTTTACTACAGTGTGTAATTTACGCTCTCATGCAAGAAATACTGTATCTTCCTCACAGATGACTTTCTTTCAAGAGGCTTAGTGTTGCACAAAATTGACCAAAATTAAATATTTCATGGGGCCCTTAAAAAGTTACAGTATGTACACTGTATTGATCTGGTTTATATGCTTGATCTTTCAAGGTATCATGTACAGTGTAACGTATGTGGCCAGATTTTAAACAATTATTGGATGAGGTTTTTGTGATAGCCGGAATAATCAAGGTCTTGGTTAGTGCTATCAGCCTCAGCCTTCTGCTGAGCAAGACCTAACCAAGACCTTGATTTATTCCGGATATCACAATTATTCGGCGGAATATCACAAAAACCGAATCTAATAATTGTTTTATTATACATTGTTTTGAAGAAAATAACGACAAACGTATTATCACAGCGATCACAGTTTATTTTCAAACACATTGCTCTTGGAAATCATGCATTGCGCATGCTACCTACAGATTATTCACTAATCTGTAGGTACAGATTAGGTTGCGCTGTTTCCCAGAATTAACTGTTGGTTTTTAGCCAATGAGAAGACAGATGGTGACTACAATGTATAATAAAGTGAATGATCTCACATTGTTATATTTCTTTCACCATTAGATTGGCTTCTCAGCTGCTGACTCAGTAACCGGCCTCAAAATGATTGAGGCAGGTGTTCCCAAAGAAAACCTTGCTCTCCTTGCCATTCCAATGGTTCCAATTCAGATTCTACTTCCAGTTTACATCAGCAGATACACTGCAGGTACAATCTACATCTTTTCTTCTGGAGCACTGAATTCAGGGCCACACACAGCCATGTCATGCAAATTAGACAAAACTATTGAAGAAGAAAGATGCCATGTTCTTAATTTTGTGGCTGGTTCTCAGACTCCCTCTTCCTATTTGAAGCACTCATTACCATGCTGTCAGATTTATAAAAATGTGCACGTAAACTTGACATGATATTTTTTTGGCAAAAATGAAAAAGTTGGCTGGATGCATGCATACATGTACACGTACATGTACAGTAGTTGCATTGCTAAGGGGAATTGTTTTGATGTAAATATTGGGGAACTTGGTATGAATGAAAAAAACTAGATGTGTAAAACTAGCAGTAATCAAGTTTTTAGTGAGGTGAATCCAATTCCTATTTTGTCGTCGACGAGGCATTTGCAAGTTGTATAAGTTATTTTGGGGAGAATCATTTTGTACCCTTTTCTACTACATGTACATGTACTATTTATTTTAAGTAACGAAGGTATCACACTACAAGCACAGATTTTGACTGTTTAATATCATTCTTGTTGCTAATTTGATTGAAAACAACAATATTATGACTCCTTTGAGGGATGGTCACCCATCCAGGTATTAACCTCATCCAACAGGATTTGACTTCCCTTGGGAAAGCTGTACTATCACATGAGATTGAGGTTATTTGTCCCAGAACAAGATGGAATCTGAACTCTGAAATCATATGGCACCACAACTGACACGGTTAGAACACAATTGGAACATGATATCCTTTGCTAATTCAATAATAGAATTTAGTATAAATACTCAGGTGATTATACAAAATCGTGCACTCTCATTGGCTCGCTATCTCGGATTATCAGCCGATAATCACCTCGACGGACAAAATGGCTGCCACAAGTCGTTTTGCCACTGTAAGTGAAGATTTCGCGTTGAAATGCATTGTGCGAATATTCACCTCAACTTCGTCTCGGTGAATGTTCACCGATAATCACTTCGCCTTCGGCGAATAATTGTTAAGTAATTGACAATTGAAATTGGCAACCTTACTATTAATAATTTTGCCACATTTGGATGAGCATAATAATTTACATGTACTTGTATTATGTATGTTGGTTAATTTTTTCATCAACATTCTATCTTCCTTCTCCAGGACCCCGACCCTTAGATGTATTTATCAAGGCCATGCCATACAGACTCTTTATGGGTATTGTGTTCATGTTGTGTGTATGGTGGGCAAACATTGTGCGTGGACCAGGCCAGGAGGCTTATCCCATTTATTTCTATGCCACAATACTACTGGTGTATGCAGTTCATCAGGTGATATAATTCATACATCATAATAAAAGTCGTGTTCGTGTAGCATCACTATAGTTTTGTAAAATTAAGCAGCTGGCGATCAAGATGAAGGCAGTTGCAACTTCATTGCACTGTTGGTTATGAAGTCCTCGTGGTGTTTAAACAAGGGTCCAGAGACACTCACAGTGACACTTGGTACAGTACCTGTAGCTGAATACCTGTTGATGAAACTTGGACAAAAAGACTGCTGAAACCCTTACCCATCCATAACAAAACAAGAATCTCATACGGTAGCTTTACTGAACTCTTGCATATACATAATGACTGTTGTCACAGTATTATACTTGTACATATGCATGCACACAGTTCTGTGTCTCATTTGCTACAAATGTACCAAGCCCTTTGAACCTTAATAACTGGAAGCAAATGAGCTAAAAGCGATTTTTGACAAAATGGAAAGTTCAGCCATACATTTGCCGTTTACAATTGAGATGCTAAAGCTCCCTATGTCACAGATGAAGACTCGTACTGTTCTGAGCTTAGACGCAAGGCTAGTACCGTCCTCTCTAACATTTCAAAGAGAAAAGGGATCCTCGTACTTCTCTGGAGAATTTAAGCAATTGCCTCTTAATAGACTCTTGAAAAAATCAGGGAACATGTTAGCCCAGCAAAGTGACCAGCTCTGACAACTGACGGGCTTCATTACATGTAGCTCTGTTAGTAGAGCGTAACAAGTACGCCGGCATCATAGATATCATCGGTTCCAATCGCGTTGAATCCACCCGAATTTTTTCAGGTGTCTGTAACAGACAATTGCTAACTTGTCGCTTACAGATACGTGCGAGGATCACTTCTCCCTTTCATCTTTAACCCGGACTTCAACTGTATACATTTAGTTCATTCTCTGAAGTTTAACACCCGGGGCCCGGTTGTTTGAAAGCCGATTACCTTAATCAAGGATTAGCGTAAACTTTGGTTTCGTTTGTTCAACTTTTGGGTGAAAGTTTCTTTTGTTTATTTTTGTTTTTCAAGATTGACTTCCTGTAATGTAGAATTTTGCCGAATATCAGCGTTGAACAACATTTGGAAGTAGAGAAATGGTTAATTATTAATCTGGGATTAGCCTTAATCGGCTTGTTAACAAACTTTGCAGTAGAAGAAGTCAATCTTGAAAAACAAAAATAAACAAAAGAAACTTTCACCAAAAAGTTGAAAACATGAAACGAAACTTTACGCTAATCCTGGATTAACTTAATCGGCTTTCGAACAACCGGGCCCAGGCCCTGATTGCGAGCCTGGTGTAAGTCAGCATAGACCTGCCCTCACCAAAGGCTTCATTGAACCGATTTGATATTAAATTTTTTGTGCTCTCTCCCGTGAACAGGTGTCCTTGTACTGTATGTTTGTGTCCGTCATGGCGTTTCATTCTCGCATCAGTGATCCTCGTGTAGGTGGAACATATTTAACTCTTCTCAACACGGCAGCCAATTTTGGTGGTAACTGGTGTCAAACACTTGCCTTGTGGATGGTTGATGGACTCACATGGACAACCTGTGTTGGTGCATCAATAACGGGGAATTGTAGTGGCAAAATCAACGCAAAGGTACGTTTCTCGTAAGAGTTACATGTAGATCTCACAATAATAATGCAGTCCTGCATTTTTTGGCCGTATGGAGTGTTTTCACGTGACGTCACGGCGGCCATGTTGGTTTGACCAACTACATGTAATCCTCTGGGTATTGAGCTCAATTTTTATGCAAACGTCACGGTTTTCTTTTGTTTCGGTAGAAAAACAAGGTCACTGATCATGAGAGTGAAAACACTCTATTGTGTTTTACATTGTCATGCTACTAACACTGATTTTCGGCAGCTAAAAATGAAACCGAAATGAAAAATGAAAAAGAGTTAAGAGTTAAACTTAACGATCCTCATGTTTGTGAGAGGTGCAGTAAGAAATCTGCACGATTAGCATTGTTTTGTTTTGTATTGTGATTTAGTCAACCAACCTAAGGGGTTTCCCCTAGTCTACTCTGCAGCCGTTTTGGGATGTAGCAGATGTAGGTTTGTCGGTTTTTCCATCGACGACTTATAAATCGTCCAGCTTCGGAGAGTAATATTTGTGTTAATCTCAAGAAGCCAAAGGATGAGTTGTAGTGGCAAATATGGATCCATTTGTTGGGAACAAGTTCTGTGACAATACAAGTAGCTCTGCAAAGCAGTTTTTGGCGTAAATTGAAGAATCGATCCGTGTCATTCAACAGCTCGGTCTTGGGGCCACTAACTTTCTGTTTTGCAAACTTTAGGTAACTTTTGCAGCGCTTAAACAATGTCGGCACGCTCCAGGGAAAATACAAAGGTGGTTGATATTAAGTGGACAGGATCAAAACTTGTACAAAGAATATTTTAACACGAAGATGCACTATGACATGCGAGTTCATTCAAGCAATGACTGCAAATCCAAGATGTCCAACAGCTAAAGCAACGCAGGGACGGAACCCGTAAAAGAAATTTCAGGGAAAGATATTTCAAGGCGCGAGAAAAATGACGGGGGTTTAAAACAATGATGTAGACGATTCATAACATAACAATGACACATTGCTATTAGGGGCGCTTTTCAATTGTTCAAATTATCACATAACTCTTGATGCGTTCACAGTTGATTGACAAACCATCATCAAGGTACCACGCCCCTTGTAATGCGTTTGCGTGGGTATGGCTTGGTGCATTACTGGGCGTTGATTGTGAAATAGCGGGAAAAAAAACCAACAACAATAACTAATAGCAAAATACGCTTCACGAAACTTGAAACTCGGAAAAATGAGCTCTTGGCCTTAGGCCCCCAAAGATAAAGAGGTAACGTGCAACTTGTATTAAGTGTGTCCCTGGCTTAAACGGTATGATAAATTTCCTCAGAGCAAAGTACTTCTACTAGAACCTATCATACACCATTAATTTTGTGGATCGCCAATTATGAATTTAAGTCCCCAATTACGCATGCACTTATTATTTCCCAAAAGTAGTCGTATTCATTTGGATTCGCATGAGATCGAGGTGAAGTGCGTCAGTTATATATGAAGATGCCCCAAAATGGCGGCCAAAACGTGAACTGCGTCTCGGATGGCATCGTCCGATATCCGCTTGACTGATTTCGCAAACAGCATGATTAGTATGCATTCTCCTCCCTCGAACACAATAAACTAACACATTGTTTCCTATTTTTAGGCTTGCACAGATGCTGGCGGTGTTTGTGAGACTCTGATTGATGGTTATTATGTGGAGTCCATTATCTGTGTTGTTCTTGGTTTCCTTTGGCTGAGGTGGAAAGGGCAAAAAACACGATCACTTCAAGATTTACCAGAATCTGTTTGGAAATATCAGTAGCTAACTGACAGGAAAAGAAATTTATCTTGTCACATTTTACCCGCAATCTCAATTCTAATTGGTTGAGGGAATTCGCCATTATTTACTTTAGCATAATTATAGTGGGCCATTTCCGAGTTGCTGTTTGTCTCGGTTTCGAAGTGAGTCTTGGTGCTCAACTATAGTAAGGGAAATGAGTTTGATTTGCATAAGAATACGCAACTCATTTCCATTTCAATGGTTGTGCACCAGGACTCGCTTTGAAACTGAGGCATGCAGCAACTCGGAAATGGGATATTACACTTGTATGTATGATGTCGCACTCCACTTGTGCTGTATTCAATTACTTTGGTCGAACCAAGCATTTAAATTTGTATTTCGAGGTTTACTTTTTAAAATAATACTTTAATAAAATAAGATTTACATGTGACGCAGAGAACTTCACGGAAAAAAGGATGCCAGAGGGAAATGACAAGAACAGTGTTTTTAAGTTTCGCCTTCAAACGGCGGCCTTTTTGTTTTATTTTGCCATATTTTCATTATTTTATTTCATTAATTTGTTCAGATTATTTATTATTTACAGTGTCATCCGTATATGTTAAACCATTCAATAATTAAGGTGTATATGATATACATACATCTTATTCGATGGTTCAACATATAGTACGCGCGAATATTTTGCGAGTTATTCCACTACAAAAAGGTGTTATTTTGATTCAATTTTATCTGGTAAGAGTGTTTCTAAAAAATGCATCATCTGTCCTTCAGGGCGCTTGCAAACGATGTAAATAGCACAGAAACCAAATGTCCTTTATGATATAAACGAAATGACGAGAGACAAGCGATGGCACGGTAAATTCTCAGGCTTTGTATCGCGTTGAAAACAATTTCTTTCATTGAAAAACTGCCGTTCCGTCCGTAATTTCGCTGTTCTAAACCGGTCAAACCGACACAGTGTACTACCGTCTCATATTTTGCGCTTTCTCTTGACCAAATATGGTAATTATTGAATGGTTTAACATATAATACACGCGGATATTTTTCGAGCGAGCAACGAGCAAAATGCCCGCACGCATTATATGTTAACCCATTTAATAAGGGATTTATTATTTCACTATTACGCCATTTTCTAGTATTTTGGCTTCTTCCTTCACTTACGGAGAATCGTATCGATTGTATGATAAGGCACGTGCGAGTGACGAAAACAGCACAGTCGAAACCATTCAAATGTCCTTTATTTGATTGGATTGACGATTGACATGCGATAACAAGCGATATTCTTGGGTTTCACTCACGTGATCAACAGCCATGTTTTTCAACGAAATTAGCATAATAATAGCTTTCAATTCCCGGAGGATTGGATCGGGACACCAACATGGCCGTCATTTCATTGTTTGGAGACACCAACATGGCGGCCGTGACGTCATGTGAAATCCAAGAATTCTCGGGCTTAGCATCGTGTTGAAAACAATAGACCAATTTCGATATATTAAATTCAGTCCTAAACAAAAGGCATCATCTCGAGGCTCTGGGGAATAAATAGAAGGATTTGTATGAGTTTATCCCCATAGACTTGATTTTGATGCCTTTTGTTTAGGACTGAATTTTGAAATATCGAAATTGGGCTATTTGGTTTATTAAAAAACTCGCGTTTCGTCCGTATTTGCTCTGTTCTAAACCGATCAAACCGGGACTCTACACTCAGTGTATGACCTTCCATACTTCGCGCGCTTTCTCTTGACCAAATATGGTAAAATGGCGTAATAGTGGAACAATAAATCACAACGTTTCAAGTTCTGTACCAATAAGGTGTCTTTTACTTTGCAATTTGAATAAAGTTACTGCTTTCCAGAGCCTTAAAGTGTTCTCAATTAATGGGATCCGCAACAAACGGCAAGATTTTAATTAAAAACTCGTGCGAAAATCACCGTTCCAGTTGCATCATCTACCAAACCCACAGGAATATTTACAAGAGGGAAAACGTGCTGAGATAATGGCATGTTGACAACAAAGAAGGTCACTCTATCTAAATTTTTTTCGCTTATAGACTATGATGGCGATTATTAGGATATTTCCAACCGAGCTTATCATGATCAGTACAATCAGTACACTAATAGAGAAAAAGAGGCTGCAAGATTTAATACTACTGGAGGTTACACTGAGGTCGCATTTTGTTGGATTGAAGGTTCATTTGTAAAATTTCAGGACATCATTCGTTAGCTCTTACTCTCCGGCCTTTGATACATTGATACAGCTCTCAGATTAGCCTTTGAGTTAACGTAGCTTCGGGAGATAAGACATAAAATTAATCAACTTTTGCTTGGGGCTAGTATATTGCTAATTCTTATATTTAATCGAACAATTCTTTAACATGGCAGTTCTTTTTTTTTTTTCCCAAGGACAGATAATACAGGAGTTGTCTTACTAACTTACTAACTTCATTTCCTTGAAC
>NC_090871.1:27305789-27340789 GCF_036669935.1 Montipora foliosa | reverse complement strand
AGGTTGCTTGATGTAATAATCGTTCATGGAATATCCCTCATTCTTTTGCCAGCTAAGGGACTCGTTAGTAGGTACCTTAAGCAAGTACGACGACGACGGCTAAGAGAATGTTGTCTAAAAATATTATTTCCCGTTACTGTAATAATTTTGCGATTACTCTAATTCAGTCGGCTTGGAAAGTGTTAGTCCACATTCCAAGATTAAAATTGGTAAGAACGGTGTGGTTATGTAGAGAGAAAATTGAAATTTCATCTTCAGTTGCTCTCGTCCTCCACATGACCTCAAATTTGATCATTTCACGTCGTTGTCAAGACGAGAACGGCAAAGAAATGTATCAAAATGTAAAACGCACGTGCAGGGCGTGCAGAACTATTGGTTTTTGCTAATTAAGGGCCCACTGACGTATTTTTTGGGGTGCGTTGCTAAGGATGTAATGGTTAAGTAATTTGAGAGAATTTGGCATTATTTTGGTCAGTTTCCAAGTTTTGTAAGCCAATGACCCTAAATATGAGATAGATAGATAGATAGTTTATTAAAAACTGCATCGCAGCCAAAGGCTGAATTACGCAATTATTTACAAATGCTTTACAATACTTAAAAAATTACAAATTAATCGTAGATAATAAATCAAAAACTGATTATTTAACAATCATTCGCCGAAGGCGAAGTGATTATCGGTGAATATTCACCGAGACGAAGTCGAGGTGAATATTCACCGATAATCACTAATTGTTTTAGTATAAATACACAGGTGATTATTTCAAAAAAGAGAAAAGAAAAACATTTCAACGCGAAATGACTACTGGCAGCCATTTTGTCCGTCGAGGTGATTATCGGCTGATAATCCGAGATAGCGAGCCAATGAGAGTGCGCGATTTTGTATAATCACCTGTGTATTTATACTAATAAGACAATATTAAAAATTCCATATAAAGTATTTATGTTAAAATATGTTAACTTATAAAGTATGTATATATGTGGGATAAAACTACAGCCTGGACTGTTTGGACATCGCATATATAAAAGCGTTTCTTGTTCTGTTCTTACAAAGCTTCGGCATATTAAAATGGCGCGGTCGTCTTAGGTTATAGCGTGAGTTGTCATAGTCTGGTGGAAGGAGCGCTTTCAATTTATGGTTTGGATCGCTGACAATGTTATCAAAAAGCTTGCTGCATAGTATTTAATGATACTCCAAAATGGGTGCTACCCCCACCTCTATTGCCGAGTTGCACTTTCCTGATGTTATTATTGATACTGCTTTTTTTCTCGAGCCTTACCAGCTCGTTTTTTAAGTACTGGGGGAGACCGTTGAAAAAGACAGGTGCTGCATAATCTATCTATGACGTCATCTTACCACGCACATGGTCACGTGACCAATAAAAGAAAACTCTAAATTTATCTCCGTGCTACTCAATTTTGGTATTTAATCGATGGTTTGATAATTTGTATTCGTTTTTGCATCCAGCCAAGCATGGTTTTCTTTTTATTTTGAAAAATGTTCTTTTTAAAGACATAAACGATACTGAAATACCCATAACTTTTTCAAAAAAGATGATTTTAAAAAATCAATGCTTAGCTATATTCTGTATTTGGGGGTGAAACGTGCCATGTAAAAAAAAAATTAATTCAATTTAAAACCGCCGGAAATTTAGCTTTTTCTCAAACCGGAAGTCAGTTCGTTTACGCATGCGCAGTTGATCTGAGAACGAGCGCTAGGAAGGGCAAGGAAAAACGTTCGATGGAAACAACAGTTTGTGCGGTGACTTTTGCTTGTGAATGGGTTTTCTTGTCAGCTCATGATATGATGACGTCAGTTACCGGAAGTGACATTTCACTTCCTTAGCAAAGCGCGAAAAATTGTTATGTGGTGTTCTCGTAGCATTCGTCGTCATCCTTGCTTAAGGTCTCTCTTAAGATTTGCGGACGTCATGGGTTATGGTTGAGTACTGAACCTTACACTTCTATAAAATATTTGGTAAACAGCTTTCCGCTTTAAAAGCAAGTGTTTCCTCGGGAGACCTGAAATGGGTTTGACATAATGATAAAATCTAGTTAAAAAATGGCACGCTTGTGCCAAATAATAACTCTTGTGAAAACAAAACACAGCAAAACGTCTGCGGTTAGAACACATAGGTTTTCGTATTACACATTGATTTCTTTGTTCCTTCTACAATAAATTAATTAACCGGCCTTTCAATTGACCGATGGCGGAACAAAGCGTTGCCAGATGTTAGCTGTTTTGATAGGATCAATCTCAAATGATAAGCTGCAAGAGTTTAATTTGTAGTGCAATTACGAACTGATTTCTCAGAAGATTTAACTAAGAAAAATACACACTCTAGAGTGTACTTAGATAAGTCATTTTCCTCCCAGCAGAGGTTTCTTTTCTTTTGCTTTCACTGGGCTAAAAGAGACCTCAGTCTGCGATGGGCCGAAACTCACTTTGTTGAGCATGCACGGCAGTTACTTAGCGACCGAATCCTCACGTGATACCGTAGACTTCCGATAGTAGCCGACCCTCGTTACTTTCGGAATTGGCAGCCTTTGGGGGTCACTACTTTCGGGGGGTCGTTACTTTCGGGGAACAAAAATCGTTTACAAATAGAGCTGGCGCAAGCTTTTTTCCGAAATAAAAAAAGAACAACATTTTACTTGCATACCATATGTATAGTTAATAATGATAAATACAGCAAAAAACTATATAGAAAACTATAGAGTTTTCAATTTCAATTCGAAGAAACTTTCCTGTTGTTAATACGAAATTATACCGGTTTACGGTGGTTCTTACATCGCTACATCAGTGAACTGATGTCAAGGACGAATGGTGGCATAAAGCTATCCCTCGTTGTAAATTAAAGTGCTTTCTTGTAAACAATTTGTGACGCTACACGAACATATTATTGTATACCATTTAAATTTCTTGGTCTCGCTACTTTCGGGGGATCGTTACTATCGGAACTTTACGGTAGTTGTTGTGTGTTTTGTGGGCTCACTTAATAACAACAGAATTACCTTAAAGGAATGCCCGGGATACTGCGAACTCAAGTTACAGCGTAAATATATCATGGAGCATGCGGTTTGAGTCGTGCCGTTTAAGGTTGTGAACGGCGGTCGGATAAAAGTGATTATCGACCCATGGCAGAGGTCTCTTTTCCCGTACTCGTCAGAGACCTCTACCAGCAGGGAAATAAGTCATGTCAAAGCTTCACTGGTTACTAACTTTTGTAAAACTATTATCTCATCTTTTAAAATTAATTCCGTGAACGAAATTAATGAAAGATTGATCGGAAATTTTTTTTTTTTGGCCATATGTTGAAATTAAAGCTTTATGAACCGATTTGCGCATTAGTCGACATCTTAAAGTATTTAGATAAGATTTAACATTTAGTTTAATTTGTTCTTAGGTTAGGGCAGGAGGACGTCAACCGATGAACTCCTGGTTAGGGTTTACTTAATCAAGCTTTCATGAAATGAAACTGACCGAGGAATATACAGTGTCATCGTCGGTTAGCACAGTCAATTTAATCCTCAATTACATACGTCAATCGGATTCCAATTTTAAAGAACCTGGTTTCAAAGAATAGAGAAGGACACATGCACTGTCCCTCAAACCACTTAATCCCACGACGACTCGCAAAATTGCTGGATGTATTATTTTAACGCACGTTACCAGAACTACCATCGAAGCATTCATTTACAAACCATCTTTTACAAGTATTTTAGTATTTCACCTTATTGCATCCTTCCTGCAGTCCAGATTTTACTCGAAATCTTCCGTGGAAGACGCACCAGTGACGTCGTAACGCTGCCCACTTCGCCCCAAGTAAAGGAATAACTGGTACAGAGGAACCTCTCCCATAGCGAAGCACTGTATAGCTTAGCGCTAACGTTTTAGAAATTAGGTAATAATAACAATATGGTCTTTTGGAAGTGCATAATATTAATTATACAGTCTAAATTTCTCTTAGCCTAAAGACTAGTTGAGTGTTTTGTTTCCCTTGATTCGCTATATGCAAGATTGCTTTTATTCTCTGGGATTACTCTAATGGTTTGCAGGGTTATTTGCGCTAGTTTTCCATTCTCAACATCATTTCTATTTGATTCTCTGCTTTTAAGGCAAAAACAAATGTCTTTTATTGCACGACGGTATCGTTCCACAAACATTAAACAAATTATTGGGTTTGTTATGGAGGATAAAAATAATCCCAAGTAAGATAAAAACCAGATCAAGTCAGGAAACGAACAAAACGTTGTGTCGGTAACAAGGGATTCCCATTTTCCCGACACTTTCAAAATTAAATACGCCACATGAGAAACGAAACAGCAATAAAATGCCGCCATAATGCATACACTCATCTTTATAGCTCGGTAATTTCTTTTGTTCTTTTGATTCATGAAGATCATGTTAACACGAACAACCATTTTGTGTCTCCTGAGCAAAGTCACTCCAATTGCACAATACAAAATTGTCATGACAATCAATGGAGCTGCCCAAACACCAGCGATGATTATATATGAGGAAACTTTATAAATCATAGAAGCTTCAGTGTCTTCCACGCAGACTTCCTTCTCCACTTTGACCACATAAAAGTCTTTCAAATTGATTACTACTGCCACAATCCAGGTTGAAGCAATGACAACAGCACGAAATCTCGATGATATCATTTTAATTTTCATCGGAAAGACCACGGCCACAAATCGATCTACAGCAATCCAGAGAAGACTTTGTACTGAAACAGTGGTGGAAATATTCCAGAGAAGAAAAAGGAGTATACAAAGAATTAACCCGGTCGCTCCACGAACTTGCCATCGAAAAGAATCGGTCGCTTCATTAACCAACAGGACTGGAATTTTCATCAGAGGGAAGATCATGTCGGACACCGCCATATTGACGATAAAAAAATTAACTGTCTTCCTAAGTTCTTTCCGTTTATAAACTACGACGATTATAAGTGTATTTCCGACCAAGCTGATCAGCAAAATGATGGACATGAAAACGATTTTGACCATTTTGATGGAAATAGGCTGCTTGGTATAATAACCCTCTTCATTTATACACGTCTCGTTCTGTTTTCTTGAAAATTCCTTGGTAAAATTTGTAAGAAACATTGCATCGAATTCACAGGCTCTCTTTACATGAAAAAAATATCGTCAACGTTCTTTAAGTCGTATCGGACTTCGAAGCCAAGAGAAAACAGTATGAGTGCTGCAAACTATGCGAGAGTATGTAGCCAAATGATTTCACGGCTGCGAGTCAACAAATAAGGAACCCAGTTTTATTCCACTGAATAAAACAAAAGCGATAATAACATGTGCTGACCTGAGTAATACACATTATTAATATTAGTTTGACCCAAGTTTTAGATATTTTATTCAGAAGGACAAATAGCTAGGTTTGCAATAGGTGCTGGCGCTAACTTTGTAAATGTTACTTTCCTTTTATGGTCTTCAGTTTCAGTACCTTTTTAATAGAGGGGTTTGCGAACTTGGAGTTTGAAGAAGTATGCTAATAACTGAATCATGATGAAAAAGAAAGTTCTATGTTATTTTCCCTTGCAATCAAATATAATTCTTAACTGGATCACCGCTTGTTTTAAAATAACGCGTACGTGTATTTAATTTCCGCTTGCTTATTGCCAGATTATTATTTTTTCATATGTTTTACAAAGAACTATGATAACTGAATTTGATGCAGGTGAACTTTAAATTTATTCATTGAAAGATTTCATTAGGACAGTTTGAGACTGATCAATGACATTGATCTGGGAGTCCGGAAAACGACGAACTTCTGAACTAAAATATTCAAAATATCATTGTGGACTGCAGTCGATTTTAACTGAATCGTCTGACTTTTCGATTTAGGCAGGTGGGCCTCTGTTTGGAAGAAAAGAAGACCGAGAAAATTCGTTTATGAAAACACAACTTAGAGCTTTTCAGCTGAATTACATGTGATAAAAACACAAAGATGTAAAATAACCTTTAAGAAAAATAAGATAAAATTCAAATATTCGTGATTATATTGAATCAAAGTTGATCATACCATAATCGACATTTCTTTCTTTGAAGCAAATTGTATAATGATCGACTTTTGGAACCCAAGTGTGGTTTTATGTTTGGTAGTGTGAACATTCGCTTATTTCTCAATGAGTTAAGTTGCGAGCAGGCCGCAGGGCAGCCAACCTCTCTCGATGATCTCGTTGAATAACTTCAGGCACAAATCTTTCCGTCTATTAGAAAGTGACTTTGCGCAACTTCAATTTAGAATATTCCTGGACCCCCTTCCGGGGGGGGGGGGGGGGGGGACAACTCCCATATGGAACAGACGGGGATGCTCGTCGGAACGGCTATTGTTTGCCGTAAATGCAATGCTAAAACTCTGTGTTGGTTCGCCCACGCGTCCAGCCCCCGTTCTTGAGGAGATCGAGTGATCGAGAGCTGTTTATTTAATGGATGCTGGGAGCCCTGTCGATACAGTGAAAAAGCTAAGTTAAGGCCATGTTACAGGAGGCAATTTTTCTTGCAACTCGCATCGCAACGAACGTTGCGTTGCAAGTTGCGAGAAAAAATTCACGTGTAACACCCCATTTTGCAACTGCAATTATTGCGTTGCGAGTTGCGAGAAAAGTAGAACGACCCTCTACTTTTCGTAACGTTGCGAGACAAGTTGCTTGCGTGTGACATCCCTCCTGCAACTCGCAACGCAATTTTGTCAGAATGGGCTAATCATTGCTCATCTTTCGGCGACGTAGCGCGTCCGCCATCTTGTTTGTTATTGTACGCGTTGCAAGTTGTGAAAGAAGTTGCCAACGTGTAACATACCCTCTGCAACTTGAAAGGTTTTTTATTCGTCATCGTTGCGTTGTGAGTTGCAAGAAAAATTGCCTCGTGTAACATGGCCTTTAGCCTTCCTTGGCGGGCATGCAATTTGACGCAAATCGTCTTAGTCAATTTTTTGTCCCTGCCTTATTATTTTTACCGTACGTTACTTAAAGCAGTAATTTCATGCTTTCAATTTACAATCCGCTTAGCAAACAGCACATGTACAAATGCCTTAAAACTCAAAGTAAACTCCGAAACGTGTGTAAGAATTGTCAACAAATTTTCGATTGAAGATATGATTCTCGAAGTTATGAACGCAATTTTTGCAATTGTGAAGAGGAGCCTGAAAAATTCAGTTTTTCAACGTGGTTTGCTGCACCCGCGATACCGATGCGACGCTCTAAACAACTGAGCTATGAAGCCACTAACGTTGGGAGCTGGTCATTTGTGGGTTCTCATGTTCCCGTCAGGAATGAATCAACGATGAAATGATGTATGAAATGGATCATACATTGAATTGCGGATATGAAATCAAATGAAGGATCATTGCTTTATTTGATTTCATATCCGCAGCTCAATATATGATTCATTTCAGTCATATAACATTTCATCGTTAAAGTTGGTTTTAAAATGAGGATTTATTGCGATTGTTCCATAGCTGCATGTCAGGCCTAACTTGAACTGAAAAATTTATCTGTGTTCGATTTGAAAAGATGGGTGACACCTGTCACATCTTTCCAGGACTTTTCGAAAACACAGTAATAAACTAAAAATGAATTAAGCAAAACGGTGATATTATTAACAAAAGTAAAACCTTAGTCATCGTTTTGTTAAGGAGCAGGTTTAATTTTCTTCTCTAAAGGAAATAATTTTGTATGGACTGACGAACAAACGGAAATTTGAAAAGATGGGAGACACCTGTCACAGCTTTCCGGGACTTTTCAAAAACAAAACGCTAAAATAAAAATGATTTGAAATAAACTCGTGATACTATTAACATTAGTAAAACCTTAGTCATACTTTTGTTTAATTTTCGTGTTTAAAGGAGAGAATTTGTATGGCCTAACAAACAAGCGGAGATTGAAGAACTTTCTTTTGAATAAGGCCCAGGTCTTGTGTCAATAAAATGTTATAGTAGTCTGAATTCTCTTTTACAATGACCTGGCAAATATTGGCTTAGAGCTGAAAGAAAAGTAATTTAATTTTTTAAAGCAGAATTTTTTGCACCGATAATTCAGTACAGGTTATAAACGCTAAAAAATAAATAAATAAAAATGCAGAGAAAGCATCCCAAACTGTTGCATTTTCAGAACATTATTATTAAAACCGAGCCCAGTGAGCATCAGTCGATGATTGGCTATATTTTAATGCAAGATACGAAGAACCTAAAATGTTTTTCAGTGACAAAAAAATAGCTGTGAGCAACTTACATCAGTGTTGCCGTCTTTTCAAAATAGTTCTTACGGTCTGCCTGACAAGTATGGCAAGCAAGGATTTAGCCTTCTGATCTTACAGAGATTTCAGCAAAAATTGAAACCTGCTTAAAATTAACAGAATATCAATTCAAGAGGAGTGCAAAAGCGACTGTGAATTGTAAAATATGATCTCCGAAAATTTTAGCAGTGGATCTTCTAACCCACAGAACGGCGGCAAGTGTAGGCTCGATTTCCGCCGCTCACTCGAGTCCGGTCTCTGATCCTCCCCGAGAAGAGGCCGAGATTTCGGGAGTGAGCGCTGGCTCATTTCCCGAAACAGCGGCTGGTAATCGAGCCTACGTACGGCAAGTGCAACCTCTACGATTTCTCTAATCAGCCTAGCTCCATCACTGCATTCAAAACGTTTTTCATGTCCATCATTTTACTGATCAGCTTGGTTGGAATTGCTTTAATAGGTGTAGTGGTTTATAAGCGAAAAGAGCTTAGAAAAACAGTAAATTTCCTTATTGTCAACATAGCAGTATCCCACCTCATCTTCCTTATTGTAGCAATTCCACTTAGCCCTGTGAGTGAAGCGACCAAATCTCCTCAAAGGAAAGTGCGTGAAACGGTTGGAATAGTTCTGTGTAAATTGAGGAACTTTCTTCTTCACGTTTCCTTTCTTTTTTAGAAGCGGGAAAAAAAAGCACCTTGTTTTCGAGTTTTCGATTCGCGGTGAAAATTAAAACGATTTGACTTTTTCCTGAGACCGACACATTTTCTTCCTAGTCAAATTTTGAACAGTGCATCGAAAAAAAAAAAAAAAAAGCAAGGAACGCCATCAGATCAACACTGGCATTTACAAGTGTTTTTTTTTCCGCGATATGAAAATTAATGGGAGGGTTATAAAACAAATAAATCCCTTTCTGGCTTGCTGGTGTGATAGCTGATAATGTCCTTGATTGAAATTTTCCTGAAAATTTCATATTATCATTATCAGCCAACATACCAGCCGCCCGAAGAGGTTAATTTACTACATGGCGGATGAGATGATTTCGTGACCCAATAATTATCTCAGTCACAAGTAATTTAGACAGTCGAAAAATCCATCCTTTTTGATCCAGTGTGTGAGTGGACTGACACCAGAGAGAAATCTATGGAGTAATCTGATTTGTAGTACACCAAGACAAGGTGAGGAAACTTAAAAAAAAAAAAAAAGATATGCATCTCAAAGAGGACCCTGTATGATCATATCTACATGGAAAGGGTGAGTTTTCAACGAGTTTTGCGTTATTCTTGGAGAGTCTGATCCAAGTACCGGATGAAGAAAGCTAAGTTATGATGAGGGGAAGGGGTAGGAATAAGAAGATAACCATGGACTGTACACTTGACTCCAACAGATAAACCAGGCCCCAGTTGTTCAAACAAAAGCTCTATCCTTCGGATTAATCACCATCCAGTGGATAAGTAATAGCGAAACCAATTGCGCTATCCAATGAATAGTGAGTTATCCAGTGGATAGCGTTATCCGGCTTTTGAACAACTGGGGCCAGAACGGAAACCATCCTCTGAGCCCCTGCGCAGAATGACAGATATGGTTATTACAAGCACTCTTTCAGAAGCGCCCAAGTCTCATGTACACGTGGTATAAGTTGAGCTAAGTTGAGCGACCAAAGCACTTCATCGCTGATACACCGGATTCTCACCAAAAGACCTAATAGGATCACAGTTCACAAGAGAAATTCGTATCTAAAAAATCCATAGCTGAGCGACTTAAAATGGCCCGTGTTCATCTTATCAATGGTGATGACCGATGGGAATATATCGGTTGGGGCTCACAGTTCTTTACGCTTTGCTGTGAAAAGCAACTAAGTCGAAACATCGCAACTCCGACGTGTTGGCAGTGCGAGTTGCGGCGTCTGTTTTCTAGAAAATACACCGGTACGCAGCTTCTGATGTTCTCATAGGTGGTATCAATCATATTGGCTATATTATTGTTATTATTATTATTATTATTGTTGTTGTTGTTGTTGTTGTTATGTGAGCAAGGTATTTTCGGGCCACAGTTGAGGAGGACTAGATCTAAAGTGCAGAGTGCGTGACAAGGGCAGTTGGTTGAGCATGTGGCGAGTGGTTGCACTGGTTTGGCGAAGAGGGAACATTGAAGGAGCCGTTCAAGGTGTACTGAGAGTTATGATGTGAAGTGTTCTGATGTGTGGTATAAGGAGGTTTCATTTGAGATGAGGGTGTTGGAGGATGGGAATGTTGAGATCTGGTAGAATCTGTAAGAATGTCGAGACAGCACAGAAGATGCAACATAATCGTCCAGACAAAACTTTAAAAATGTTTAAAATTGATGACTACTGCCACAATCCAGGTTGAAGCAATGACAATAGCGCGAAACTTCGATGATATGATCTTAATTTTCATCGGAAAGACCACGGCCATGAATCGACCTACAGCAATCCAGAGGAGACTTTGTACTGAAACAGTGGTGGAAATTTTCAGAGAAGAAAATGCAGTATACAAAGAATTAACCCGGTCCCTCCTGGAACTTGCCATCGAAAAGAATTGGTCGCTTCATTTACTAACATAACTGGAATATACGTCAAAGAGAAAATCATGTCAGATACCGCCATATTAACGATCTTTCTTTTTATAAACTACAAGGATTATTAGTGTATTTCCGACCAATCTGACTAGTAAAATGATGGACAAGAAAGCCATTCTGATCATTTTGACGGAAATAGGCTGCTTCTCGTTTCTGTTTTTTCGGAAATCCGTTGGTAAAATTTGTAGGCAACATTAGTTGCGGTTCCACTAGACCTTTTGCCCACGGGAAAGTGAGACTTTACCCATGGGAAGTCTGTGTTTTGTGTGTAACCTCTATTCCCACAGTGAAACTGCCCATGGGGAATCACTATGGATACATCAAAAAGAACAAAAGAATTACCCATGACGTTTCCCGAACCAAGTCGTGGGGTTTAGTCTTTGTTTATCTCCTGTACTAACTATGGTTTATCTAACCACAAGAGTAGTTCAGCCAATCGGGTGGAAGAAAAATTTAATTCCGGAAATAGCAGCACTTGCTGGGCACATTTTTGTGGTGTTGCGCTGAAATTGCGGCAAATATCCTGGCACGTACCAAATTCATTACACGTCGTATCAAATATGGCCAACTTTCGAGGTTCAAAATGAGTATATTTTACTTGTCTTTGCTCTAAATACCCATTAACTCGATTTCTTTCATTGCGGCAAAGTTTTGTTTTGTTTTTTGCGAACTGCAGGAGTCGTGCAGGCCCGTCAACACTTTTAAACTCTATTATGAAATATCTTCAAGGAGCCGCCCCTCATTTCATATCGCAAAGGAAAATCCCTAAAAGACACTCTAGTAAGAGCTAAACTATAAAGGCTGAAAGAGCAATCTATTTGCGAACTGCAGGAGTCGTGCAGGCCCTTCCACACTTTTAAACCCAAATACTGCCAGATCAAAAGTTGACCTTGGGTAATTATTTGCAATGTAACCGGAGGACTAAACCTGACCGGAAACCCAAACCGATCCCAGCCCAAAGCAAATACCCACAGGGTTACCTCGGGCAGAGGGCGAGTGTCACCGCAACTAATGTATAGGACGTTTTCAACCAACCTCTAGGGGCACCAACAACAATATAGAAATGTACGACTTCTGGTGGACGAAGAAAGAAGATAATGAGAGATCTTTGTTTGGCGGCGATAACGTCACGTAAAAAGCTCCTATACAATTCACAGGCGCTCTTGCATGAAAAAAGTATCGTCAACGTCCTCCAACTGGTATAATTTGAAGAAAAAGAAGAAAAAGACTGTGAGCGCAAACTATGTGGGTGTCTGTAGCCAAATGATGCCACCTCTGAGGCCTCAAATATAGAATCTATAGATATTAAGCCAATGTATTGACAAGACAAGACAAAGTGCTAATAACAAATGCTGACCTGAATTATTAGTTTGATTCAAGTTTCAGATATTGAAGGATGGATAGGCCTGCAATAGGTGCTGACTTTTGTAAAATATTATCTTCCTAGAATTAATGGTCTTCAGCCGAGTTTCAGTACTTTTGTAACACAGGGCTTTGTGAACTCAGAGTTTGAAAAAAAAGTGCTTATACTTGAATCATACTGCTGAAAAGAATTTTCGGTTGAAATCGCGTGGTTTCAACATGAATTCTAATATAATGGAAAAAAGTTCTATGTAATTTTTCCTTGCAATTAACTACTCTTTTAACTGGATCAGCGCCTTTTTTTTTTACAGCGCGTACTTAAAGGGGCTAAGTCACGCTATTTTAGGTAATTTTGTTTAATTTTGTTAATTATGAGCTCTAAACGTCAATTTGGCAGAGCAAGAGTCTTTCATTTGCAAAATCACTGCCACATAACAACTGAGAATGATTTTCCAACTGTGTAAATGACATTCAGTGATATAGACTAATATAATTTTGAAAAAAAGTGGGCCGAAGTTTTTCAAATTTACCCAAATTCAATCCATTTCAATCCTCTCCAGTTTTGTCAGTTATGTCCCTTCTTGTCTTCCCTGTATTTTGTTAGAATTCTTCTATAGTTTTGAACAGTTATTTTGATATTTTAGTTTATTCTATGACCATTCGATCAGTGCTGAAATTGCCTAAAATTGCGTGACCTAGACCCCTTTAATTTCCGCTTGCTTATTGCCAGGTTTCTCTTTTTCACTGTTTTACAAACAAAAATGGTGACTGAACTTGATGCAGGTGAACTTCTATTCATTGAAAAAATGTATTAGCACAATTTGAGATTGATTAGTGAGATTGATCCGGTAGTCCGGAAAACGACGAAATGCTGGACTAAAATGTTCAAAACTCAATGAGGACTACAGTAGATTTTAACCAAATAGTCTGAATCTTCGATTTAAGCAGGGAGCCCTGCTTAGAAGAAAATTGGTTTATTAAAACATCCACTTCCAGCTTTTCAGCTGAATTACATGTGATAAAATGCAAAGATGCAAAAATAAGCTATAAGCCACATTGAATGAAACTCAAATATTCGTGATATTAAATTGATCATACCATAATCTACATTCTTTCTTTGTAGCAAAATGTATAGTAAGCGACATCTGGAGCCTTTTGGGAGTGTTAACATTCGTCTATTTAACAATGAGTCTAACTTAAAAAAAACTGTTGCGAACTGGCAGCAGGGCAGCCATTGCAACCTCTCTCGTTGATCTTGTTGAACAACGTTACGCACAAATCTTTCTGTCAGTTTGAAAGTAACTTCAACTTCAATTTAGAGTATTGTAGTGCTCACCGGCTCTGTATAATAAAGGCTCGCTTCTCGACTTCTGGACCCTCTCAATTTGATCGGACAGATAGACTGGCATATAAAAACAGAGCGAATGCATGCCCATCAATATTTAACCGTGAGATCTTTACTTCACGAGGAACGGCAACCGCATACATCAGGTTGCTGCTTGCATTAATTAAATAATTGTCAACGTCCTAAAACCGTGAAAACGCATTTTATTCTTACTTGTCTCTCTCTTTCGAGAAATTAGCCTTCATTTGCAGCTAACAGCCAAGAGGTGAAATAAATTAAATCTGACAAGTCTCTTTTACCTGAAAGAAAAAAAAAAACACTCAGAATTTTGGCTGGTGTTTGCCGTAAATGCAATGCTAAAACCGTCTGTGTTGGTTGTCGAGAGCTGTTTATTTTATGAATGTTGGGAGGCCTGTCGATACTAACAAAGTTAGCCTGTCTCAAAAGCGGGCATGCGATTTGACACGAACCCTCTCAGTCGATTTTTGTCCGGCTTCCCTTTTATTTTTACCTTGCGACATTATACTTAAAGCAGTAACTACATGAAATCCCAAAAAAAAAATCATGCTTTCAATTTACAATCCGCTTAGCAAACACCACAAATGTCTTTAAAACTCGAAATGAACTCCGAAACGTGTGTACTAACCGTCAACAAAAGACATTTTTATAATGAGGATTTATTAGGATAATCATTGTTCCATGGCTGCACGTCAGTCCCAACTAGTGAACTGAAAAAAATTATCTGTGTTCGATTTGAAATGATGGGAGACACCTGTCAAAGGTTTCCGGGACTTTTCAAAAGCAAAACAAAATAAAAATGAAAACGATGATATCATTAATAACAGTAAAACCTTAGTCATACTTTAATTTTGTTTAAGGAGCTAGCCCGGTTTAATTTTTGTAGCTATAGAAAAGAAGTTTGCATGGACTGACAAACAAGCGAAGATTGAATGAACTTTCTTTTGACGAAGGTCTAGTGTCAATAAAATGTTATAGTCGTCTGAATTATTCTTCACAATGATCTGGCAAATATTGGCTCATAGCTGAAAGAAAGTAATTTAATTTTTTGCACGGAAGATTCAGTACATACAGGTTAACAGTTGCAAATGAATTATAGTTTGGGCTTAAAATGCGACTTTTTCCAAGTCCGGATACTGAAAAAGGTCAGCTACAATCATAATTCATTTTCAGTACATACTCGATGATTTGCTTTTTTTTTTAATTAACTCAAAAACAGCTGTGGGCAACATCAATGTTACGTCTGTTCAAAGTAGTTGATAGGCCTGTTTGACAAGCATGGCAAGCAAGGATTTAGTCTTCTGATCTTACAGAGATTTCACAAAATTGAAAACTGTTTCAAATTAACATAATATCAATTCAAAAGGAGTGCGAAATCAATTGTGAATTGTAAAATATGATCTCCGCAAATTTTACCAACGGATCTTCGAACCCACAAAATGGCGGCAAGTGCAACCTCTACGATTACTTTAATCATCCTAGCTCCATCACTGCCTTAAAAATGTTTTTCATGTCCATCATTTTAGTGAGCAGCTTGGTTGGAAATATTTTAATAATTGTCGTGGTTTATAAACGAAAAGAGCTTAGAAAAACAGTAAATTTCCTTATCGTCAACATGGCAGTATCCGACCTCATCTACCCTATTGTACAAATTCCAGTTGACCTTGCGAGTGAAGCGACAAAATCTCCTCAATGGAAAGTGCATGGAAAGGCTGGACTAGTTCTGTGTAAATTGGAGAACTTTCTCCTTAATGTTTCCCTCTGTGTTTCTGTGCAAAGTCTTCTTTGGATCGCTATTGATCGATTCATGGCCGTGGTCTTCCCGATGAAAATCAAAATGATATCCTCTAGGTTTCGCGCTATTGCCATTGCTTCCACCTGGACTGTGGCAATAGTAGTTAACTCCAAAGATTTCTTCACGGTAAAGGTGCAGGAGTACAATGGACTAACATTGTGCACAGAGGACAGAGATAATAACTATTTTCTGTATAGGGTTTGGTCATTCGTACTTATCGGGGGTTTCATCTTTGCTCCTTTGATCGTCATGACAATTTTGTATTGTGCTATTGGAGTAACCTTGTGTAGAAGAAGCAAATTGACAGTTCTTGGCAAAGTGTATCAAAAGAATACAAGCAATCAGCAAGCCATAAAGATGAGCCTTTGTATAGTGGTGGTATTTTATATATTTTCTGCTTCTCTTGCTACGCTATCAATATTAAGAGCGTCAGGAGAGTGGAATTACCTTGAATCCAATCCAAGGTTTTGTTGGCTTTTCGGTGTGTTCGGGTTTATGGTCTACATAGCACCTTTCTTATCTTCCATAACTAATCCAGTGATATGTTTAATCTTTGTCAAAAGTTATCGTCGTGGAGTAAAGGAAATTTTGATCTGTCGCAAGACCGTAAGAATCAAAAACACATTGCTGAAAAACGGAACAAATGGGAGGATAGCCACGCTGAAGATCAGTGCAATCAAGACATAAGAATAGTTACTCTTAAATTGAGATCCGCTCAGCTATATGATTTGATGTAATTTATTTATTTCTATGATTTCAACTGATCGAGCGATTAAAGAATCATGCAAAATCAAGCCTCTAGTTCTTGTCATCGTAGATAGAAAAAACGTTTAGTAAAGTTGGGCATAGGGTGGGCCACCATCCTTTCCCCCCAACCCCTCCCCCCCCCCCCCCCGTTCCCTTCCCCTCCTGCTCCTTTTTTCAGACAGCTGTTTGGCAAGGTTCCATTGCTCCGGTGAAGATACGATGTACAGCGACCCGGCGGAAGAAAAACAAACTCGTTTTCTGGAGTCTAGTGACATTAAAAGGATGGTCGCAAATGCTGCTCTGGAAAATACAAATAAGTCAACAAAAATATGCTTTCAACGTCTTTGAACATGTGAAGAAAGTCCTTAGCAGACTTTACAGATTTAATCCTGAGTCATTTTCTTGAGCAGAGAATTTAAAACATTCACTTGCCTTTTTTCTTGTGAGTATAAAGTAAACCAGCAGTTTGAAAGGGTGAAAAACAGCCGCATTTGAAAACACTGTCATCCAAACCGGCATCCAAACTTTGCACATTCTGTCTTTCACGGTTGGATTTTTTTTCTTTAGGCAAAAAAAGCGCCTTTTTTTTTCGAGTTTTCGATTCACAGTGATAATGAAAATGATTTGATTTTTTTCCTGAGACCGACACGCTTTCTTTCTAGTCAAATTTTGAAAAGTGCGTCGAAAAAAAAAAGCAAGGAACGCCATCAGATCAACACCGACATTATACGAGCGGTTTTTTTCCGCGATATGACAATTAATGGGATGGCTATAAAATAAATAAACCCCTTTCTGGCTTGCTGGTCTGATGGCTGATAATGTCCTTGGCTGAGAGATTGTCCTGAAAATTTCATATTATCATTATCAGCCGACATACCAGCTGCGAAGGGGTTCATTTACTATATGGCGGATGCTAATGGGATCACAGTTCACAAGAGAAATGAGACTACCGCACAATCCCCACTATGAACGGAAACGTCTCCCCAATTTACAGCTGCGTTGCCCGAAACGTTTATATTTGATCTAGAACGCCTTCGTGAGCCGGTAACGGGATTAACCGTGTAATGCTAGCCTCATAACATCCTGAAAAAAGTACAGGGGTGCAATTGGCTGACAATGGCACTCTTAGCCAAAAGGCCGAGAAGCGGAATAGTCTTTTAACGCAATCCTGACAATTCATCACCTTAGGAGACATAAATCTTTTATAGGAAATAGAATGAACGCGAGTGCATTTCCCAGCTATGTGCAATGTTTGTATTTTGATTTGCGTATTTAGCAAGAAATTCGTATTTTAAAAATCCATAGCTGAGCGACTTAAAATGGCCCGTGTTCATCTTATCAATGGTGATGACCGATGGGAATATATCGGTTGGGGCTCACAGTTCTTTACGCTTTCCTGTGAAAAGTAACTAAGTTGAAACATCGCAACTCCGACTTGTTGGCAGATCATCATCATCATCATCATTATTGTTGTTGTTGTTGTTGTTGTTGTCGTTATGCGAGCGAGGTATTTTCGGGCCACAGTTGAGGAGGACTAGATCTAAAGTGCAGAGTGTGTTACAAGGGCAGTCGGTTGAGCATGTGGCGAGTGATTGCACTGGTTTGGCGAAGAGGGAACATTGAAGGAGCCGTTCAAGGTGTACTGAGAGTTTTGTCGGAAGTATGATGTGAAGTGTTCTGATGTGTGGTATAAGGAGATTTCATTTGAGGTGAGGGTGTTGGAGAATGGGATTGTTGAGATCTGGTGGGATCTGCAAGAGTGTCGAGACAACACAGAAGATGCAACATAATCGTCCAGACAAAAGTTTAAAAATCTTTAAAATTGATGACTACTTCCACAATCCAGGTTGAGGCAATGACAATAGCGCGAAACTTCGATGATATGATCTTAATTTTCATCGGAAAGACCACGGCCATGAATCGACCTACAGCAATCCAGAGAAGACTTTGTACTGAAACAGTGGTGGAAATTTTCCAGAGAAGAAAATGCAGTATACAAAGAAGTAACCCGGTCGGCTCCTGGAACTTGCCATCGAAAAGAATTGGCCGCTTCATTTACCAACATAACTGGAATATACGTCAAAGGGAAAATCATGTCAGATACCGCCATATTAACCTTAAAAAAATTAACTGTCTTCCTAAGTTCTTTCTTTTTATAAACTACAAGGAATATTAGTGTATTTCCGACCGAGGGGGGAGGGGGAGGGACTCGATATATCCCTGGGTGGGGAGGTGCGGCGCGGCCCCCCATACCCTGACCCTGTTTAAGACAAATATCGCTGATTTTCCTACCCTGTTTAATTAAGACAGAATTCTGATTTTTGATACCCTGTTTAAGACATTTAACCCCGTTTAAGACAAAATTTGATAAATCGATATCCTGATTAAGACAAAAAATGATAAATTCGATACCTTGTTCAAGACAAAAATCCCGAAAAACATACCCTGGCTGGCCGCACGTTCCCAAGCTGACTAGTAAAATGATGGACAAGAAAGCCATTCTGATCATTTTGACGGAAATAGGCTTCTTGGTAAAATATTCCTTCACATTACAAGTCTCGTTCTGTTTTTTCGGAAATCCGTTGGTAGAATTTGTAGGCAACTTTAGTTGCGGTTCCAACAGACCTTTTACCCACGGGAAAGTGAGACTTTACCCATTGGAAGTTTGTGTTTTGTGTGTAACCTCTATTCCCACAGTGATACTGCCCATGGGGAATCACTATGGATACATCAAAAAGAACAAAAGAATTATCCATGACTTTTCCCGAACCAAGTCGTAGGGTTTAGTCTTGGTTTATCTCCTCTACTAACTATGGTTTATCTAACCACAAGAGTAGTTCAACCAATCGGGTGGAAGAAAAATTTAATTCCGGAAACCGCAGCACATGCTGGGCACATTTTTGTGGTGTTGCGCTGAAATTGCGGCAAATATCCTGGCACGTACCAAATTCATTACACGTGGTATCAAACATGGCCAACTTTCGAGGTTCAAAGTAAGTATATTTTACTTGTCTTTGCTCTAAATACCCATTAATTCGATTTCTTTTAGTGCGGCAAAGTTTTGTTTTGTTTTTTTGCGAACTGCAGTAGTCGTGCAGGTCCGTCAACACTTTTAAACGCTATTATGAAATATATTCAAGGAGCCGCCCCTCATTTCATATCGTCACGGAAAATCCCTAAAAGACACTCTTGTAAGAGCTAAACTATAAAGGCTGAAAGAGCAATCTATTTGCAAACTGCAGGAGTCGTGCAGGCCCTTCCACACTTTTAAACCCAAATACTGCCAGATCAAAAGTTGACCTTGGGTAATTATTTGCAATGTAACCAAAGGACTAAACCTGACCGGAAACCCAAACCGATCAGAGCCCGAGGCAATTACCCACAGGGTTACCTCGGGAAGAAGGCGAGTGTAACCGCAACTAATGTAAAGGACGTTTTCAACCAACCTCTAGGGATACCAATAACAATATAGAAATGTACGACTTCTGGTAGACGAACGAAAGAAGCTAATGAAAGATCTTTGTTTTCGTCCACCAACATGGCGGCGATGACGTCACGTAAAAACTTCCTATACAATTCATAGGCGCTCTTGCATGAAAAAAGTATCGTCAACGTTCTCCAACTGGTATAATTTGAAGAAAAAGAAGAAAAACACTGTGAGCGCAAACTATATGGGTGTATGTAGCCAATTGATGCCACCTCTGAAGCCTCAAATATAGAAGCCATAGATATTAAGCCAATGTATTGACAAGACAAGACAAAGTGCTAATAACAAATGCTGACCTGAATTATTAGTTTGATTCAAGTTTCAGATATTGAAGGATGGAAAGGCCTGCAATAGGTTCTGAGTTTTGTAACAAATATTATCTTCCTAGAATTAATAGTCTTCAGCCGAGTTTCAGAAATTTTGTAACACAGGGCTTTGTGAAATAAGAGTTTGAAAAAAAAGTGCTTACACTTGAATCATACTGCTGAAAAGAATTTTCGGTTAAAATTCGTGGTTTCAACATAAATGCTAATATAATGGAAAAAAGTTCTATGTAATTTTTCCTTGCAATTAACTACTCCTTTAACTGGATCAGCGCCTTTTCTTTACAGAGCGTACTTAAAGGGGCTAGGGGACGCTATTTTAGGTAATTTTGTTAAATGAGCTCTAAACGTCAAATTGGCAGAGCAAGAGTCCTTCATTTGCAAAATCACTACCACATAACAACTGAGAATGATTTTCCAGCTGTGTAAATGACATTTTGATATAGACTGATATAAATTTGAAAAGAGGTGGGCCGACGTTTATCAAATTTACCCAAATTCAACCCATTTCAATCATCTCCAGTTTTGTCAGTTATGTCCCTTCTTGTCTTCCCTGTGTTTTTTTAGAGTTCTTCTATAGTTTTGAACAGTTATTTTGATATTTTAGTTAATTAATTCTATGACCATTCGATCAGTGCTGAAATTGCCTAAAATTGCGTGACCTAGACCCCTTTAATTTCCGCTTGCTTATTGCCAGGTTACCCTTTTTCACTGTTTTACAAACAAATATGATAACTGAACTTGATGCAAGTGAACTTCTATTCATTGAAAAAATGTATTAGCACAATTTGAGATTGATCAGTGAGATTGATCCGGTAGTCCGGAAAACAACCAAATGCTGGACTAAAATGTTCAAAATATCAATGAGGACTACAGTCGATTTTAACCAAATAGTCTGAGGGAGCCCTCTCTTTTGAGAAGATTAACAAGATGAAGAATAGGAAGAAGAAGAAAAAGAAGAAGAAGAAGAAGAAGAAGAAGAAGAAGAAGAAGAAGAAGAAGAAGAAGAAGAAGAAGAAGAAGAAGAAGAAAATTCGTTTATTAAAACACCACTTCCAGCTTTTCAGTTGAATTACATGTGATAAAATGCAAAGATGCAAAAAAAAGGCTATAAGCCACATAGAATACAACTCAAATATTCGTGATATTAAAATTGATCATACCATAATTTACATTCTTTCTTTGTAGCAAAATGTATAGTAAGCGAGGTCTTGAACCTTTTGGGAGTGTGAACATTCGTTTATTTAACAATGAGTCTAACTTAAAAAAACAAACTGTTGCGAGGAGGCAGCAGGGCAGCCATTGCAACCTCTCTCGTTGATCTTGTTGAACAACGTTTCGCACAAATCTTTCTGTCAGTTTGAAAGTAACTTCAACTTCAATTTAGAGTATTGTAGTGCTCACAGACTCTGTATAATAAAGGTTCGCTTCTGGACTTCTGGACCCTCTCAATTTGATCGGACAGATAGACTGGCATATAAAAACAGAGCGAATGCATGCCCATCAATACGGAGATCTTTACTTCACGAGGAACGGCAACCGCATACATCAGGTTGCTGCTTGCATTAATTAAATAATTGTCGACGTCCTAAAACTGTGAAAACGCATTTTATTCTTACTTGTCTCTCTCTTTCGAGAAATTAGCCTTCATTTGCAGCCAACAGCCAAGAGGTGAGATAAATTAAATCTGACGAGTCTCTTTTACCTGAAAAAAAAAAAAAAAACACTCAGAATTTTGGCTGGTGTTTGCCGTAAATGCGATGCTAAAACCGTCTGTGTTGGTTTGCCCACGCATCCAGCCCACTTTCTTGAGGTGTCGAGAGCTGTTTATTTTATGAATGTTGGGAGGCCTGTCGGTACTAACAAAGTTAGCCTGTCTCAAAAGCGGGCATGCGATTTGACACGAACCCTCTCAGTCAATTTTTGTCCGGCTTCCCTTTTATGTTTACCTTGCGACATTACTGTACTTAAAGCAGTAACTACATGAAATCACGAAAACATCATGCTTTCAATTTACAATCCGCTTAGCCAACACCACAAATGTCTTTAAAAAGCGAAATGAACTCCGAAACGTGTGTACTAACCGTCAACAAAATACATTTTTATAATGAGGATTTATTGGGATAATCATTGTTCCATGGCTGCACGTCAGTCCCAATTAGTGAACTGAAAAAAATTATCTGTGTTCAATTTAAAATGATGGGAGACACCTGTCAAAGCTTTCCGGGACTTTTCAAAAGCTAAACAAAATAAAAATGAAAACGATGATATTATTAATAACAGTAAAACCTTAGTCATACTTTTGTTTAATGAGCTAGCCTGGTTTAATTCTTGTAGCTAAAGAAAAGAAGTTTCCATGGACTGACAAACAAGCGGAGATTGAATGAACTTTCTTTTGACGAAGGTCTCGTGTCAATAAAATGTTATAGTCGTCTGAATTATCCTTCACAATGATCTGGCAAATATTGGCTCATAGCTGAAAGAAAGTAATTTAATTTTTTGCACGGAAGATTCAGTACAGGTTATAAACGCTAAAAGAAAAAAAAAAACAGAGAAAGCATTACAAACGGATGCAAATGAATTATAGTTCGGACTTAAAATACGACTTTTTCCAAGTTCGGATACTGAAAAAGGTCAGCTACAATCATAATTCATTTTCAGTACATACTCGATGATTTGCTTTTTTTTTAAAATCAACTCAAAAACAGCTGTGGGCAACATTAATGTTACCGTCTGTTCAAAATAGTTGATAGGCCTGTTTGACAAGCATGGCAAGCAAGGATTTAGTCTTTTGATCTTACAGAGATTTCACAAAATTGAAAACTGTTTCAAATTAACAGAATATCAATTCAAAAGGAGTGCGAAATCAATTATGAATTGTAAAATATGATCTCTGCAAATTTTACCAACGGATCTTCTAACCCACAAAATGGCGGCAAGTGCAACCTCTACGATTACTTTAATCATCCTAGCTCCATCACTGCCTTCAAAATGTTTTTCATGTCCATCATTTTAGTGAGCAGCTTAGTTGGAAATAGTTTGATAATTGCCGTGGTTTATAAACGAAAAGAGCTTAGAAGAACAGTAAATTTCCTTATCGTCAACATGGCAGTATCCGACCTCATCTACCCTATTGTACAAATTCCAGTTCACCTTGCCGGTGAAGCGACAAAATCTCTTCAATGGAAAGTGCATGGAAAGGCTGGACTAGTCCTGTGTAAATTGGAGAACTTTCTCCTTAATGTTTCCCTCTGTGTTTCTGTGCAAAGTCTTCTTTGGATCGCTATTGATCGATTCATGGCCGTTGTCTTTCCGATGAAAATCAAAATGATATCCTCTAGGTTTCGCGCTATTGCCATTGCTTCCACCTGGACTGTGGCAATAGTAGTTAACTCCAAAGATTTCTTCACGTTAAAGGTGCAGGAATACAATGGACTAACATTGTGCACAGAGGACAGAGATAATAACTATTTTCTGTATAGGCTTTGGTCATTCGTACTTATCGGGGGTTTCATCTTTGCTCCTTTGATCGTCATGACAATTTTGTATTGTGCTATTGGAGTAACCTTGTGTAGAAGAAGCAAATTGACAGTTCTTGGCAAAGTGTATCAAAAGACTACAATCAATCAGCAAGCCATAAAGATGAGCCTTTGTATAGTGGTGGTATTTTATATATTTTCTGCTTCTTCTGCTACGCTATCAATATTAAGAGCGTCAGGAGAGTGGAAATACCTTGAATCCAATCCAAGGTTTTGTTGGTTTTACGGTGTGTTCGGGTTTATGGTCTACATAGCACTATTCTTATCTTCCATAACTAATCGAGTGATATGTTTAACCTTTGTCAAAAGTTATCGTCGAGGAGTAAAGGAAATTTTGATCTGTCGCAAGACCGTAAGAATCAAAAACACATTGCTGAAAAACGGAACAAATGGGAGGATAGCCACGCTGAGGATCAGTGCAATCAAGACATAAGAATACTTACTCTTAAATTGAGATCCGCTCAGCTATATGATTCGATGTAATTTATTTATTTCTATGATTTCAACTGATCGAGCGATTAAAGAATCAAGCAAAATCAAGCCTCTAGTCCTTGTCATCGTAGATAGAAAAAACGTTTAGTAAAGTTGGGCATGGGGTAGGCCACCATCCTTTCCCTCCCCCCCCCCGTCCCCTTCCCCTCCTGCTCCTTTTTTCAGACAGCTGTTTGGCAAGGTTCCATTGCTCCGGTGAAGATACGATGTACAGCGACCCGGCGAAAGAAAAACAAACTCGTTTTCTGGAGTCTAGTGACATTAAAAAGATGGTCGCAAATGCTGTTCCGGAAAATACAAATAAGTCAACAAAATATGCTTTCAACGTCTTTGAACATGTGAAGAAAGTCCTTAACAGACAGATTTAATCCTGAGTCATTTTCTTGAGCAGAGAATTTAAAACATTCACTTGCCTTTTTTCTTGTGAGTATAAAGTAAACCAACAGTTTGAAAGCGTGAAAAACAGCCGCATTTGAAAACACTGTCATCCAAACCGGCATCCAAACTTTGCACATTCTGTCTTTCACGGTTGGATTTTTTTTTCTTTAGGCAAAAAAAGCGCCTTTTGTTTTCGAGTTTTCGATTCACAGTGATAATGAAAATGATTTGATTTTTTTCCTGAGACCGACACGCTTTCTTTCTAGTCAAATTTTGAAAAGTGCATCGAAAAAAAAAAAAAAGCAAGGAACGCCATCAGATCAACACCAACATTATACGAGCGGTTTTTTCCACGATATGAAAATTAATGGGAGGGTTATAAAATAAATAAACCCCTTTCTGGCTTGCTGGTAGGATGGCTGATAATGTCCTTGGCTGAGAGATTGTCCTGAAATTTTCATATTATCATTATCAGCCGACATACCAGCTGCGAAGGGGTTCATTTACTATATGGCGGATACTAATAGGATCACAGTTCACAAGAGAAATGAGACTACCGCAAAATCCCCACTATGAACGGAAACGTCTCCCCAATTTACAGCTGCGTTGCCCGAAATGTTTATATTTGGTCTAGAACGCCTTCGTGAGCCGGTAACGGGATTAACCGTGTAATGCTAGCCTCATAACATCCTGAAAAAAGTACAGGGGTGCAATTGGCTGACAATGGCACTCTTAGCCAAAAGGCCGAGAAGCGATTGTCTTTCGTAAACGCCATATACATCGTAAGGCCTTTTCGGAATAGTCTTTTAACGCAATCCTGACAATTCATCACCTTAGGAGACATAAATCTTTTATAGGAAATAGAATGAACGCGAGTGCATTTCCCAGCTATATGCAATGTTTGTGTATTTTGATTTGCGTATTTAGCAAGAAATTCGTATTTTAAAAATCCATAGCTGAGCGACTTAAAATGGCCCGTGTTCATCTTATCAATGGTGATGACCGATGGGAATATATCGGTTGGGGCTCACAGTTCTTTACGCTTTCCTGTAAAAAGCAACTAAGTTGAAACATCGCAACTCCGACGTGTTGGCAGATCATCATCATCATCATCATTATTGTTGTTGTTGTTGTTGTTGTTGTTGTTGTTGTCGTTATGCGAGCGAGGTATTTTCGGGCCACAGTTGAGGAGGACTAGATCTAAAGTGCAGAGTGTGTTACAAGGGCAGTCGGTTGAGCATGTGGCGAGTGGTTGCACTGGTTTGGCGAAGAGGGAACATTGAAGGAGCCGTTCAAGGTGTACTGAGAGTTTTGTCGGAAGTATGATGTGAAGTGTTCTGATGTGTGGTATAAGGAGATTTCATTTGAGGTGAGGGTGTTGGAGAATGGGAATGTTGAGATCTGGTGGGATCTGCAAGAGTGTCGAGACAACACAGAAGATGCAACATAATCGTCCAGACAAAACTTTAAAAATCTTTAAAATTGATGACTACTTCCACAATCCAGGTTGAGGCAATGACAATAGCGCGAAACTTCGATGATATGATCTTAATTTTCATCGGAAAGACCACGGCCATGAATCGACCTACAGCAATCCAGAGAAGACTTTGTACTGAAACAGTGGTGGAATTTTTCCAGAGAAGAAAATGCAGTATACAAAGAATTAACCCGGTCGGCTCCTGGAACTTGCCATCGAAAAGAATTGGCCGCTTCACTTACCAACATAACTGGAATATACGTCAAAGGGAAAATCATGTCAGATACCGCCATATTAACGTTAAAAAAATTAACTGTCTTCCTAAGTTCTTTCTTTTTATAAACTACAAGGATTATTAGTGTATTTCCGACCGAGGGGGGAGGGGGAGGGACTCGATATATCCCTGGGTGGAGAGGTGCGGCGCGGCCCCTCATACCCTGACCCTGTTTAAGACAAATATCGCTGATTTTCCTACCCTGTTTAAGACGGAATTCTGATTTTTGATACCCTGTTTAAGACATTTAACCCCGTTTAAGACAAAATTTGATAAATCGATACCCTGATTAAGACAAAAAATGATAAATTCGATACCCTGCTCAAGACAAAAATCCCGAAAAACATACCCTGGCTGGCCGCACGTTCCCAAGCTGACTAGTAAAATGATGGACAAGAAAGCCATTCTGATCATTTTGACGGAAATAGGCTTCTTGGTAAAATATTCCTGTGCATTACAAGTCTCGTTCTGTTTTTTCGGAAATCCGTTGGTAGAATTTGTAGGCAACATTAGTTGCGGTTCCAACAGACCTTTTACCCACGGGAAAGTGAGACTTTACCCATTGGAAGTTTGTGTTTTGTGTGTAACCTCTATTCCCACAGTGATACTGCCCATGGGGAATCACTATGGATACATCAAAAAGAACAAAAGAATTATCCATGACGTTTCCCGAACCAAGTCGTAGGGTTTAGTCTTGGTTTATCTCCTCTACTAACTATGGTTTATCTAACCACAAGAGTAGTTCAACCAATCGGGTGGAAGAAAAAATTAATTCCGGAAACCGCAGCACATGCTGGGCACATTTTTGTGGTGTTGCGCTGAAATTGCGGCAAATTTCCTGGCACGTACCAAATTCATTACACGTGGTATCAAACATGGCCAACTTTCGAGGTTCAAAGTGAGTATATTTTACTTGTCTTTGCTCTAAATACCCATTAATTCGATTTCTTTTAGTGCGGCAAAGTTTTGTTTTGTTTTTTTGCGAACTGCAGTAGTCGTGCAGGTCCGTCAACACTTTTAAACGCTATTATGAAATATATTCAAGGAGCCGCCCCTCATTTCATATCGTCACGGAAAATCCCTAAAAGACACTCTTGTAAGAGCTAAACTATAAAGGCTGAAAGAGCAATCTATTTGCAAACTGCAGGAGTCGTGCAGGCCCTTCCACACTTTTAAACCCAAATACTGCCAGATCAAAAGTTGACCTTGGGTAATTATTTGCAATGTAACCAAAGGACTAAACCTGATCGGAAACCCAAACCGATCAGAGCCCGAGGCAATTACCCACAGGGTTACCTCGGGAAGAAGGCGAGTGTAACCGCAACTAATGTATAGGACGTTTTCAACCAACCTCTAGGGACACCAATAACAATATAGAAATGTACGACTTCTGGTAGACGAACAAATCTTTGTTTTCGTCCACCAACATGGCGGCGATGACGTCACGTAAAAACCTCCTATACAATTCATAGGCGCTCTTGCATGAAAAAAGTATCGTCAACGTTCTCCAACTGGTATAATTTGAAGAAAAAGAAGAAAAACACTGTGAGCGCAAACTATGTGGGTGTATGTAGCC
This sequence comes from Montipora foliosa, assembly GCF_036669935.1. NCBI lineage: Eukaryota > Metazoa > Cnidaria > Anthozoa > Scleractinia > Acroporidae > Montipora > Montipora foliosa. The sequence goes on along the minus strand of NC_090871.1, from coordinate 27,313,131 downwards.
AATTGATGCCACCTCTGAAGCCTCAAATATAGAAGCCATAGATATTAAGCCAATGTATTGACAAGACAAGACAAAGTGCTAATAACAAATGCTGACCTGAATTATTAGTTTGATTCAAGTTTCAGATATTGAAGGATGGAAAGGCCTGCAATAGGTTCTGAGTTTTGTAACAAATATTATCTTCCTAGAATTAATAGTCTTCAGCCGAGTTTCAGAAATTTTGTAACACAGGGCTTTGTGAACTAAGAGTTTGAAAAAAAAGTGCTTACACTTGAATCATACTGCTGAAAAGAATTTTCGGTTGAAATTCGTGGTTTCAACATAAATGCTAATATAATGGAAAAAAGTTCTATGTAATTTTTCCTTGCAATTAACTACTCCTTTAACTGGATCAGCGCCTTTTCTTTACAGCGCGTACTTAAAGGGGCTAGGTGACGCTATTTTAGGTAATTTTGTTTAATTTTGTTAAATGAGCTCTAAACGTCAAATTGGCAGAGCAAGAGTCCTTCATTTGCAAAATCACTACCACATAACAACTGAGAATGATTTTCCAGCTGTACAAATGACATTTTGATATAGACTGATATAAATTTGAAAAAAGGTGGGCCGACGTTTTTCAAATTTACCCAAATTCAATCCATTTCAATCATCTCCAGTTTTGTCAGTTATGTCCCTTCTTGTCTTCCCTGTGTTTTTTTAGAGTTCTTCTATAGTTTTGAACAGTTATTTTGATATTTTAGTTAATTCTATGACCATTCGATCAGTGCTGAAATTGCCTAAAATTGCGTGACCTAGACCCCTTTAATTTCCGCTTGCTTATTGCCAGGTTACCCTTTTTCACTGTTTTACAAACAAATATGATAACTGAACTTGATGCAAGTGAACTTCTATTCATTGAAAAAATGTATTAGCACAATTTGAGAGTGATCAGTGAGTTTGATCGGTAGTCCGGAAAACAACCAAATGCTGGACTAAAATGTTCAAAATATCAATGAGGACTACAGTCGATTTTAACCAAATAGTCTGAATCTTCCATTTAAGCAGGGAGCCCTCTCTTTTGAGAAGATTTACAAGATGAAGAAGAGGAAGAAGAAGAAGAAGAAGAAGAAGAAGAAGAAGAAAATTCCTTTTTTAAAACACCACTTCCAGCTTTTCAGCTGAATTACATGTGATAAAATGCAAAGATGCAAAAAAAAGCTATAAGCCACATAGAATACAACTCAAATATTCGTGATATTAAAATTGATCATACCATAATTTACATTCTTTCTTTGTAGCAAAATGTATAGTAAGCGAGGTCTTGAACCTTTTGGGAGTGTGAACATTCCTTTATTTAACAATGAGTCTAGCTTTAAAAAAAACTGTTGCGAGCAGGCATCAGGGCAGCCATTGCAACCTCTCTCGTTGATCTTGTTGAACAACGTTACGCACAAATCTTTCCGTCAGTTTAAAAGTAACTTCAACTTCAGTCTAGAGTATTGCAGTGCTCACCGGCTCTGTATGATAATGACTCGCTTCTGGACTTCTGGACCCTCTCAATTTGATCGGACAGATAGACTGGCATATAAAAACAGAGCGAATGCATGCCCATCAGTACGAAGATCTTTACTTCACGAGGAACGGCAACCGCATACATCAAGTTGCTGCTTGCATTAATGAAATAATTGCCGACGTCCTAAAACTGTGAAAACGCATTTTATTCTTACTTGGCTCTCTCTTTCGAGAAATTAGCCTTCATTTGCAGCTAACAGCCAAGAGGTGAGATAAATTAAATCTGACGAGTCTCTTTTATCTGAAAAAAAAAAAAAAAAAAAAAAAAAGAATTTTGGCTGGTGTTTGCCGTAAATGCGATGCTAAAACCGTCTGTGTTGGTTTGCCCACGCATCCAGCCCACTTTCTTGAGGTGTCGAGAGCTGTTTATTTTATGAATGTTGGGAGGCCTGTCGGTACTAACAAAGTTAGCCTGTCTCAAAAGCGGGCATGCGATTTGACCCGAACCCTCTCAGTCAATTTTTGTCCGGCTTCCCTTTTATTTTTACCTTGCGACGTTACTTAAAGCAGTAACTACATGAAATCACGAAAACATCATGCTTTCAATTTACAATCCGCTTAGCCAACACCACAAACGTCTTTAAAAAGCGAAATGAACTCTGAAACGTGTGTACTAACCGTCAACAAAATACATCTTTATAATGAGGATTTATTGGTATTATCATTGTTCCATGGCTGCACGTCAGTCCCAATTAGTGAACTGAAAAAAATTATCTGTGTTCAATTTAAAATGATGGGAGACACCTGTCAAAGCTTTCCGGGACTTTTCAAAAGCAAAAGAAAAAAAAAATGAAAACGATGATATTATAAATAACAGTAAAACCTTAGTCATACTTTTGTTTAATGAGCTAGCCTGGTTTAATTTTTGTAGCTAAAGAAAAGAAGATTGCATGGACTGACAAACAAGTGGAGATTGAATGAACTTTCTTTTGACGAAGGTCTCGTGTCAATAAAATGTTATAGTCGTCTGAATTATCCTTCACAATGATCTGACAAATATTGGCTCATAGCTGAAAGAAATTAATTTAATTTTTTGCACGGAAGATTGAGTACAGGTTATAAACGCTAAAAGAAAAATAAAAACAGAGAAAGCATTACTAATGGATGCAAATGAATTATAGTTCGGGCTTAAAATACGACTTTTTCCAAGTCCGGATACTGAAAAAGGTCAGCTACAATCATAATTCATTTTCAGTACATACTCGATGATTTGCTTTTTTTCTTATAATTAACTCAAAAACAGCTGTGGGCAACATCAATGTTACCGTCTGTTCAAAATAGTTGATAGGCCTGTTTGACAAGCGTGGCAAGCAAGGATTTATTCTTCTGATCTTACAGAGATTTCACAAAATTGAAAACTGTTTCAAATTAACAGAATATCAATTCAAAAGGAGTGAGGAATCAATTGTGAATTGTAAAATATGATGTCCGCAAATTTTACCAACGGATCTTCTAACCCACAAAATGGCGGCAAGTGTAACTTCTACGATTACTTTAATCATCCTAGCTCCATCACTGCCTTCAAAATGTTTTTCTTGTCCATCATTTTAGTGAGCAGCTTGGTTGGAAATACTTTAATAATTGTCGTGGTTTATAAACGAAAAGAGCTTAGAAAAACAGTAAATTTCCTTATCGTCAACATGGCAGTATCCGACCTCATCTACCCTATTGTACAAATTCCAGTTCACCTTGCCGGTGAAGCGACAAAATCTCTTCAATGGAAAGTGCATGGAAAGGCTGGACTAGTTCTGTGTAAATTGCTGAACTTTCTCCTTAATGTTTCCCTCTATGTTTCTGTGCAAAGTCTTCTTTGGATCGCTATTGATCGATTCATGGCCGTGGTCTTCCCGATGAAAATCAAAATGATATCCTCTAGGTTTCGCGCTATTGCCATTGCTTCCACCTGGACTGTGGCAATAGCAGTTAACTCCAAAGATTTCTTCGCGGTGAATGTGCAGGAGTACAATGGACTAACATTGTGCACAGAGGACAGAGATGATAATTATTCTCTGTATAGGGTTTGGTCATTCGTACTTATCGGGGGTTTCATCTTTGCTCCTTTGATCGTCATGACAATTTTGTATTGTGCTATTGGAGTAACTTTGTGTAGACGACGCAAATTGACTGTTCTTGGCAAAGTATATCAAAAGAATACAAGCAATCAGCAAGCCATAAAGATGAGCCTTTGTATCGTGGTGGTATTCTATATATTTTCTGCTTCTTTTGCTTCAGTATCAATATTAAGAGCGTCAGGAGAGTGGAAATACCTTGAATCCAATCCAAGGTTTTGTTGGCTTTACAGCGTGTTCGGGTTTATGGTCTACATGGGACTATTCTTATCTTCCATAACTAATCCAGTGATTTATTTAGCCTTTGTCAAAAGTTATCGTCGTGGAGTAAAGGAAATTTTGATTTGTCGCAAGACCGTAAGGATGAAAAACACATTGACGAAAAAAGGAACAAATGGGAGGATAGCCACGCTAAGGATCAGTGCAATCAAGACATAAGAATACTTACACTTAAATTGAGATCCGCTAAGCTATATGGTTCGATGTAATTTATTGATTTCTCTGATTTTAACTGATCGAGCGATTAACGAATCATGCAAAATCCACCCTCTTGTCCTTGTCATAGTTAAAAAAAAAACGTTTAGTGAAGTTGGGCATGGCGTGGGGAGAAAGTCCTTAGCAGACTTTAGAGATTTAATCCTAAGTCATTTTCTTGAGCAGAGAATTTAAACATTCATTTGCCTTTTTTCTTATGCGTATAAAATAAACCAACAGTTTAAAAGGGTGAAAAACAGCAGCATTTGAAAACACTGTCATCCAAACCGGCATCCCAACTTTCCACATTCTGTCTTTCACGGTTGAATTTTTTTTCTTTAGACAAAAAAGTGTCCTGAAAATTTCATATTACCATTATCAGGCGACATACCAGCCGCGAAGGGGTTCATTTACTATATGGCGGGTGAGTAGATCTCGTGACCCAACAAATATCTCAGTCACGGTTAATTTATACAGTCGAAAGATCCACCCTATTTTGCCATTACTACTCAACCGGACACTCAAGCTAGGTGATATGTGGGCACGTTGGCCAGCTAAGCCATCGTGCAGTTTATTAAGCATTGGAATAGGTACAAAAATATTAATACATCAATTCTAAAATAAAGAGAAAAGCAATACACCTGAGCCGGACACGAAAACCCCTAAAAAAAGAACTTCAAGTGGAAAAAAGCGGGAAACGTGTACTTCCGACCAAGGCAGTGGTGCGACCCGCGGTGTTCTAGGGTATTCTATTTGAAAGACACTACTTACAATGTAAATGAACGCTATCGTATACCGCCTAACGAAGGCATAAAACACAGCCAAGCCCTCCGTAAAACTGAAAGAAAGGGCTTGAGTGAAGGAGTAAGTGAATTTGAGACCTCTAATATACTCTCCAAAGTGTGTCTGACATAGGTATTAATGGCACTTACTGAGGCCCAACGGTCGTGTCGTAGACGTTTTTTGTCAGGGACTGCAGGATCAGGGGCTGATATAGCTCCACCAGTTGAGTGAGTACTAAAATAAACAATATCGGGAACAATACCATGGAAAGACTTCTTGAAAGAGTCGCTGTAAGTGGAATAGCTCATAGGCGTAATAAAAAGGCTCAAAGGCGGAATAAAAAAAAACTTATAACTGACTGCCTTTCCTTAGCATGTCAACTTAGCGCATTTCAATAAAAATGGAAATAAGCTCATGCATCATGAAAACCTGACATTCTTAGTCCTACTAAAGGCCAACTGAAAAGCGAAGAAACTGAAAGACTTTAAAACAAACATAGCTTAATGATGCAATAGAAGTAGATCGCTCATATGGGCTCTTTACGATAACTTCCATGAAAGATCTGCGTTAAGCGATTTCTTTCGATGTCTTTATGACGGGAGAGGCTGCAAGGCGAACATTCCCTGATTGGAGAACAGACTACGGCCAAATCGTGGAGCCACTTGAGAGTATAGTAAGCACAAAGGATGGTTGAAACCGATTTGGATCATGAATCCAACAAATACTGAGTGGAAAAGGAACGGTATCAAAGACTTCCATCCATTGAGAACACTAGGATAAAGCAGGGATGCCCCTGTTTCACTAGAGGCGAGAACTGCCAATCAAGCTCTTCAGTCATGGAAACGACTTCTTGGGAAAACTGCAGAGATGTCGACCAGAACTCTGTATGAAAAATGACTAAAGAAACGAAAAGGGGTAAAAGAACACACGGCAAAATAATAATAATAATAATAATAATAATAATAATAATAATAATAATAATAATAATAATAATAATAATAATAATAATAATGACAACGAAAAAAGAACGAAAAGGTAAATGGATAAATGGACTGCAGCATGAACAATGGCAGACTCTGGAGAAAAGTATGCAGAAAATAATAACAGACTAAAGTAGGGAACCTATAAATGGAATAATAAATGCCTTAAGCAAATGCTATGAAAAGATAATAGAAGGACAAAAGTACTTACATAGACAAGAAAAACCCAATAAGGGTGACTATCAAGGACTTCTAGCCCAATCTAGCATCGCTCAAGGACAACGATACTAGACACAACAAACTCACCGAGGTTGAACGACAAGGGCCTGAATCCCATGCTATAAACGCATAGTTTTTGAACATCAATACTTTATGTGTACCTAAACACAACAAACCCAGCAAGGGTGCAAGAGCAAAGGTGTTCACTCCGGAAGACCCAGGCTCATATAATCTTGCAATAAACTTAAGGAGCTAGCGATGCAAAGTGACATGCAAATCTGTCACAGGTCTGCGGACGCCAAAGAACATCTACGGCAGAAAAGTTCACTATGTAAACAGTCATCAAAAACTGGTTCGTTGCCGATGACGAATTACGCTGCACTTTCTAAGAAACCATAAGACGGTTGGCAGACAAAATATAATCGTCAAAAAACTGTCGTCACCTTGGCAATCTCAACGGCAAGGACGCTAAGCAATTTTGGTAAAAAATTCACCCTCAAAATATAACGGCTACATGCACAATTGGAGGCATCTAAGACGACAATTTCCACAAGGGAAAACCGTCAATATGCACAAGATAGCAAAACTTGTAAATTTCAATTAATGGCACGAAAGGACTTCTAGTACCTGGATACAGATCTGACACGGCTAACAAGCAAAATAAGTTACAATGCAGAGAAAGCAAATTAACAAACCTGGCGAACAGGGATACGATTCGTGATAGATGATCGGTCAGGAATTTCAATCTTTTCTCGGCTGCACAAAATATGCGGACGGACAGATCGATAACAATCCCAAGATACTTTAGATGATAACTTGAGTTTGGACCCAAAGGGATATCTATTCGTTAGGAACAAAGATCGAAGAACAAACAATTTTTGCCTGAATTCTGAAAATTGACAGAGAGCGGAATAAATATAAACGTGGCACAAAAAGTTCAGCAAAATAATCAAGACAAAGGAAATCAAAAATCGCGTATTAAACACGTGCGGACCATTGGAGTGCCGAGGTATTGGTCTTGAAAGAAAAGGTGAGGGAATTTCACGCAATGTCAGCCTGAAACGAAAACTTAATGATACAAATAAAATGAGACACACGGTAGCGTTGGAAAACTGAAAGATCTACATTTAAATCACCGCTGCTCTGCCGACTGAGCTACAAGGTACCCGGTTAGACGGGAGCAGGCCGTGGGAACTGAAGATGTTAAAGTCACGGCAAGTAACATGTATTTCGCAAGCAGTTTACCTCAGAGAGCATGCGTACTGG
>NC_090871.1:27288289-27295789 GCF_036669935.1 Montipora foliosa | reverse complement strand
AATTGTGTTTTCCAGTGATATGCAAACCACGTTTTTGTATACAATGGTTCTGAACCAAAACATGTAACAAAAGTATTTTCAAATGTAGATTCTGTTATTGATCTCTTTTGTTCTATTATTCAAAGAAAATTTAATTGTTTTGAAACAAAGTATGAGGATGCATTTCTTACATTTTTATGTGAACTATCAAATATAGAAAGGAAACAAATAATAAGAGAGCATAAATCTACTTCAGAAATTGCAGCAAACTGGAAGAAAGAGGAGAGAAATTTACAGCCCAATGGACCCAGAGAAAACATAAGAACTCCCTTCAAATTGTTTTGAAAAGTACAGGTCTATGTACCCATCGAAAAAAAGACTCTTTCAAATAAAGATGAAGAGTATAGGTCAATGAACTCACACGATAAAGAGCAACTTCTCTCAAATAGATTCTTGTAACACCTATATACCTTGTTTTGGGGTGTACAATAAAGTTATTATTATTATTGGAGACTATTGAAATGTCCTCAAATGATTTTACAACCATTGCGGGCCTGTAGGCCTGGGCAATGGTGCTCATGTAACTATCCTATAAAACCTTATGACTATGGCCAATCTAACAAATTACGGTGCAATATCGTAAAAAATTAGCAAAATTCATAGACTGATCCTTATAAACGATAAAAAAGAAAAAGAAATTTAAAAAACAATGCAAATAAGATACTATATACATCTTCATCATCTATAAACGGCTTTAACCAAAATCAGTTTATGAGGGAAACCTTTTTACTATTTCACAGTTTTGGGAGATGATCCACTTTTGCGAGCGTTCAATAGTTGGCTTTGCTAAGTTGTTATCCAATATGCTGGTAAGTTCTTCTTCAAAATCCTTGTAGTAAACTGCGAGAAAATCAAAGATTACTGTAATGAGCTTTACTTTATGACCTGGGTAGAAGTTCTTAATACCTAGTTTGAAATCTTTCTTGTGTTTAGTTCTCATTGTGATTGATCCTGGGTTGCATATTGTTCCTTCTATAATGATCCATTCTTTATTCTTTTTGTCCAATACACTGATATCCGGTCCATGTGTGCCATTCATTGGACCTTTTTTCCAATTTCCAGGGTATGTCCCACAAGATCTTTGCCTCGTTATTCTCTTGGCTTGGTTGCGGATAAGATTGCTTGTACCACGGGTTAGAATACTCAGATTCTTCAAATTTGTATCTTTCCAGTAAAGCATGGTAAACGGTGCGTAGCATTCTGTCGTGTCGTGCTTTATACAGTGACTGTGCTATGTGAGAACAGCCACACAGAACGTGTGATACTGTCTCTTGATCTTTAAAACAGAGTCGGCAGGACAAGACGTCTACTTGTTCGTGTAACTTTTGTGATCCATAGATCTTTGTGTTAAGGAGTTGCTGTCTAATGCTTGTATCTACTGACAGGACTATATCCGGGATGTTCTTCCATTGTCTAAAGATGTCGTATGAATGGGCTGATACTTCTGGATCCTGCCAGTGTTGAGTCACAAACTTTCCGATCCATGGCTGTTTCATGACTTCATTTTTGCGTTTCTTAATACTTGCTTTATGGATAATTATTAGTATTATTATTATTATTATTATATTATTATTATTATTATTATTATTATTATTATTATTATTATTATTATTATTATTATTATTATTATTATCCTTTTACTGCCAATGCATGAGTATAGGCTACTTAGAACTTCTTGTTTACATTCTTTCTTTGTAGCAAAATGTATAGTGAGCGACGTCTGGAACCTTTTGGGAGTGTGAACATTCGTTTATTTAACAATGAGTCTAGCTTTAAAAAAAACTGTTGCGAGCAGGCATCAGGGCAGCCATTGCAACCTCTCTCGTTGATCTTGTTGAACAACGTTACGCACAAATCTTTCCGTCAGTTTAAAAGTAACTTCAACTTCAGTTTAGAGTATTGCAGTGCTCACTGGCTCTGTATGATAATGGCTCGCTTCTGGACTTCTGGACCCTCTCAATTTGATCGGACACATAGACTGGCATATAAAAACAGAGCGAATGCATGCCCATCAATACGATGATCTTTACTTCACGAGGAAAGGCAACCGCATACATCAGGTTGCTGCTTGCATTAATTAAATAATTGTCGACGTCCTAAAACCGTGAAAACGCATTTTATTCTTACTTGTCTCTCTCTTTCGAGAAATTCCCCTTCATTTGCAGCTAACAGCCAGGAGGTGAGATAAATTACATCTGACAAGTCTCTTTTATCTGAAAAAAAAAAAACCACTCAGAATTTTGGCTGGTGTTTGCCGTAAAGCGTAAATGCAATGCTAAAACCGTCTGTGTTGGTTCGCGCAAGCATCCAGCCCACTTTCTTGAGGTGTCGAGAGCTGTTTATTTTATAAATGTTGGGAGGCCTGTCGATACTAACAAAGTTAGCCTGTCTCAAAAGCGGGCATGCGATTTGACACGAACCCTCTCAGTCAATTTCTGTCCGGCTTCCCTTTTAATTTTACCTTGCGACGTTACTTAAAGCAGTAACTACATGAAATCCCGAAAAAATCATGCTTTCAATTTACAGTCCGCTTAGCAAACTCCACAAATGTCTTTAAAACTCGAAATGAACACCGAAACGTGTGTACTAACCGTCAACAAAATGCATTTTTATAATGAGGATTTATTGGGATAATCATTGTTCCATGGCTGCACGTCAGTCCGAACTAGTGAACTAAAAAAAATTATCTGTGTTCGATTTGAAATGATGGGAGACACCTGTCAAAGCTTTCCAGGACTTTTCAAAAGCAAAACAATAAAATAAAAATGGAAACGATGATATTATTATTATGATATTACAAATGTCTTTAAAACTCGAAATGAACACCGAAACGTGTGTACTAACTGTCAACAAAATACATTTTTATAATGAGGATTTATTGGGATAATCATTGTTCCATGGCTGCACGTCAGTCCCAATTAGTGAACTGAAAAAAATTATCTGTGTTCGATTTGAAATGATGGGAGACACCTGTCAAAGCTTTCCAGGACTTTTCAAAAGCAAAACAATAAAATAAAGATGAAAACGATGATATTATTAATAACAGTAAAACCTTAGTCATACTTTTGTTTAAGGAGCCAGCCTGGTTTATTAATTTTCGTATCTAAAGAAAAGAAGTTTGCATGGACTGACAAACAAGCGGAGATTGAATGAACTTTCTTTTGACTACGTCTCGTGTCAATAAACTGTTATAGTCGCCTGAATTATCCTTCACAATGATCTGGCAAATATTGGCTCATAGCTGAAAGAAAGTAATTTTTTTTTTCACGGAAGATTCAGTACAGGTTATAAACGCTAAAAAAAAATAATAATAATAATAATAACAGGGAAAGCATTACAAACGGTTCCAAATGAATTATAGTTCGGACTTAAAATGCGACTTTTTTCCAAGTCTAGCCTGAAAAAGGTCAGCTACTTCATTTTCAGTAGATAATTATGCCCGGTAGGCATCACTGAATGATTTGATTTTTTTTTCTTATTAACTGCAAAAACAGCTGTGGGCAACATCAATGTTACCGTCTTTTTAAAATAGTTGATATGCCTGCTTGGCAAGCATGGCAAGCAAGGATCTAGTCTTTTGATCTTACAGAGATTTCACGAAATTGAAACCTGTTTCAAATTAACAGAATATCAATTCAGAAGGAGTGCGAAAGCGACTGTGAAGTATACAATATGATCTCCGCAAATTTTACCAACGGATCTTCTAACCCACAAAATGGCGGCAAGTGCAACCTCTACGATTACTTTAATCATCCTAGCTCCATCACTGCCTTCAAAATGTTTTTCATGTCCCTAATTTTACTGATCAGCTTGGTTGGAAATACTTTAATAATTCTCGTGGTTTATAAACGAAAAGAACTTAGAAAAACAGTAAATTTCCTTATTGTCAACATGGCAGTATCCGACCTCATCTTCCCTACTATAGCAATTCCACTTAGCCTTACGAGTGAAGCCACCAAATCTCTTCAGTGGAAAGTGAATGGAACGGCTGGACTAGTTCTGTGTAAATTACAGTTCTTTCTCATGAATGTTTCCCTCGGTGCTTCTGTGCAAAGTCTTCTTTGGATCGCTATTGATCGATTCATGGCCGTGGTCTTTCCAACGAAAATTAAAATCATTTCAGCGAGGTTTCGCACCACTGCAATTGCTTCCACCTGGACTGTGGCGATGGTAGGTAGCCTCAAAGATTTCTTCACGGTCAAGCTGGAGGAGTACAATGGAACAACTTTTTGCTTAGAGGACACAGATAATAATTATTCTCTGTATAGGGTTTGGTCATTTGTTCTTATCGGGGGTTTCATCTTTGCTCCTTTCATCGTTATGACAGTTTTGTATGGTGCTATTGGAGTAACCTTGTGTAGACGACGCAAATTGACTGTTCTTGGAAAAGTATATCAAAAGAATACAAGCAATCAGCAAGCCATAAAGATGAGCCTTTGTATAGTGGTGGTATTTTGTATATTTTCTGCTTCTTTTGCTACGCTATCAATATTAAGAGCGTCAGGAGAGTGGAAATACCTTGAATCCAATCCAAGGTTTTGTTGGCTTTACGGTGTGTCCGGGTTTATGGTCTACATAGCACTATTCTTATCTTCCATAACTAATCCAGTGATATGTTTAACCTTTGTCAAAAGTTATCTTCGTGGAGTAAAGGAAATTTTGATTTGTCGCAAGACCGTAAGGATCAAAAACATATTGCTGAAAAAAGGAACAAATGGGAGGATAGCCACGCTGAGGATCAGTGCAATCGAGACATAAGAATACTTACACTTAAATTGAGATCCGCTCAGCTATATGGTTCGATGTAATTATTTCTTTCTCTGATTTCAACTGATCGAGCGATTAAAGAATCATGCAAAAATCCAGCCTCTAGTCCTTGTCATCGTAGATAGAAAAAACGTTTAGTGAAGTTGGGCATGGGATGGGCCACCATCCCTCCCCCTCCGCCTCCCCTTCCCCTCCTGCTCCTTTTTCCAGACAGCTGTTTGGCAAGGTTCCATTGCTCCGGTGAAGATACGATGTACAGCGACCCGGCGGAAGAAAAACAAACTCGTTTTCTGGAGTCTAGTGACATTAAAAAGATGGTTGCAATGCTGTTCCGGAAAATGCAAAGAAGTCAACAAAATATGCTTTCAACGTCTTTGAACATGTGAACAAAGTCCTTAGCAGACTTTACAGATTTAATCCTGAGTCATTTTCTTGAGCAGAAAATTTAAAACATTCATTTGCCTTTTTTCTTATGAGTATAAAGTAAACCAAACGGTTTTTCTTCAGGCAAAAAAAGCGCCTTTTGTTTTCGAGTTTTCGATTCACAGTGATAATGAAAATGATTTGATTTTTTTTCCTGAGACCGACACGCTTTCTTTCTAGTCAAATTTTGAACAGTGAATCGAAAAAAAAAAAAGCAAGGAACGCCATCGAATCAACACCGACATTATACGAGCGGTTTTTTTCCGCGATATGAAAATTAATGGGAGGGTTATAAAATAAATAAACCCCTTTCTGGCTTGCTGGTATGATGGCTGATAATGTCCTTGGCTGAGAGATTGTTCTGAAAATTTCATATTATCATTATCAGCTGACATACCAGCCGCGAAGGGGTTCATTTACTATATGGCGGATGACTGGATCTCGTGACCCAACAAATATCTAAGTCACGGTTAATTTATACAGTCGAAAGATCCACCCTATTTTGCCATTACTACTCAACCGGACACTCAAGCTAGGTGATATGTGGGCGCGTTGGCCAGCCAAGCCATCGTGCAGTTTATTAAGCATTGGAATAGGTACAAAAATATTAATACATCAATTCTAAAACAAAGAGAAAAGCAATACACCTGAGCCGGACACGAAAACCCCTAAAAAAAGAACAGCAGGTGGGAAAAGGCGGGGACGTGTACTCCCGACCAAGGCAGTGGTGCGACCCTTGGGATTCTATGGCATTCTATTTGAAAGACACTACATACAATGTTAATGAACGCTATCGTATACCGCCTAACGAAGGCATAAAACACAGCCAAGCCCTCCGTAAAACTAAAAGAAAGGGCTTGAGTGAAGGAGAAAGTGAATTTGAGACCTCTAATAAACTCTCCAAAGAGTGTCTGACATAGGTATTAATGGCACTTACTGAGGCCCAACGGTCGTGTCGTAGACGTTTTCTGTCAGGGACTGCAGGATCAGGGGCTGGTGTAGCTCCACTAGGTGAGTGAGTACTAAATTAAACAATATCGGGAACAATACCATGGAAAGACTTCTTGAAAAAGTCGCTGTAAGTGGAATAGCTCATAGGCGTATAAAGTGAAAACAAACGCGTACGACTAGGAGGGGCAGAAGAAGGCCTAAAAATATAACCGCGTCGGAATAAAAAAAAAAATTACAACTGACTGCCTTTCCTTAGCATGTCAACTTAGCACATTTCAATGAAAATGGAAATAAGCGCATGCATCGTGAAAACTTGACATTCTTAGTCCTACTAAAGGACAACCGAAAATCAAAACATAGCTTAATGATGCAATAGAAGTAGATCGCTCATATGGGCTCTTTACGATAACTTCCTTGAAAGATCTGCGTTAAGCGATTTCTTTCGATGTTTTCATGACGGGAGAGGCTGCAAGGCGAACATTCCCTGATTGGAGAACAAACTGCGGCCAAATCGTGGAGCCACTTGAAAGTATAGTAAGCACAAAGGATGGTTGAAACCGATTTGGATCATGAATCCAACAAATACTGAGTGGAAAAGGAACGGTATTAAAGACTTCCACGGCCAATGACTTCCATCCATTGAGAACACTAGGATAAAGCAGAGATGCCCCTGTTTCACTAGAGGCGAGAACTGCCAGTCAAGCTCTTCAGTGATGGAAACGACTTCTTGGGAAAACTGCAGAGATGTCGACCAGAACTCTGTGTGAAAAATGACTAAAGAAACGAAAAGGGGTAAAATAACACACGGCAAAATAATAATAATAATGACAACGAAAAAAAAAAACGAAAAGGTAAATGGGTAAATGGACTGCAGCATGAACAATGGCAGACTCTGGAGAAAAGCATGCAGAAAATAATAACAGACTAAAGTAGGGAACCTATAAATGGAATAATAAATGCCTTAAGCAAATGCTATGAAAAGATAATAGAAGGACATAAGTACTTACATAGACACGAAAGACCCAAAAAGGGTGACTATCAAGGACCTCTAGCCGAATCAAGCATCGCTCAAGGACCACGATACTAGACACAACAAACTCACCGAGAGTGAACGACAAGGGCCTGAATCCCATGCTATAAACGCATAGTTCTTCAACATCAATACTTTATGTGTACCTGAACATAACAAACCCAACAAGGGTGCAAGAGCAAAGGTGTTCACTCCGGAAGATATAATCTTAAACTAAACTTTTAAAAGGAGCTAGCGATGTAAAGTGACGTGCAAATCTGTCACAGGTCTGCGGACGCCAAAGAACATCT
>NC_090871.1:27255789-27280789 GCF_036669935.1 Montipora foliosa | reverse complement strand
CTCAGTTGCTTTGGGAAAGGAAATCCTTAACTTTGGCATCATCCACAAGGAGAATGAAACAGGACTTGTGAACACGGCGAAGGCTGACCGTAGAATGCCTCACTCGCTAAACGATCGCCAAATACAAACTACGATCACGTGGCACTCCAAGCTCCTGCCGCTCACAACCAGGCCTCGGCTACGTGACGGCAAAATATCAATTTATGCTTATCAGGATTATCACAAATTACATTTTTCATCCAGTGTGTGAGTGGACTGATGAGACCAGAGAGAAATCTATGGAGTAAGCTGATTTATAGTACACGAAGACAAAGTGAGGAAACTTTAAAAAATAGTAATATTCATCTCAAAGAAAAATAACTGCGTACCGGTGGCTCAGTTGGTTGAGCACCGGGATGGCACGCGGGAGGTCGTGAGTTCAACTCCGGCCGGACCAACACTCAGGGTCTTTAGATAACTGAAGAGAAAGTGCTGCTTTTGTAATTACATCTGCAAATGGTTAGACTCTGTAGTCTTCTCGGATAAGGACGATAAGCCGGAGGTCTCGTCCCGTAGGGGACCTATGTCCTATTGTTGATTCCATCATGTATGTATTAATACTTAATCAGTAAGTAGATAAAAAATGAATAATAAAAAGAGAACCCTATCTACGTGGAAAGGGTGAGTTTTGTGTTATTCTTGGAAAGTCTGTTTTAAGTATCGGATGAAGAAAACTAAGTTGTGATGAGCTAGGGAAAGGGTAAGAATGAGAAGATATCCATGGACTGTACACTTGACTCCAACAGATAAACCAGAACGGAAACCATCCTTTGGGCCTCTGCGCAGAATGACTGATATGGTTATTACATGCACTCTTTTAGAAGCGCCCAAGTCTCATGACTGTACACGTGGTGCAAGGTGAGCGACTAAACCACTTGATCGCTGATACACCGCATTCTCACTAAAAGACCTACTAGGGTCACAGTTCACAGGAGAAATGAGACTACCGTACAGTCCCCACCATGAACGAAAACTGAACCTCAATTCACAGCTGAGTTGCTCGAAACGTTGAGATAAAATAGGCTGAAACTAAAACTACGATGAAAAATAAATTTGGTCTAGAACGCCCTCGTGAGCCGGAAACGGGATTAACCGTGTAATGCTAGCGTCATAAGATCCTGAAAAAAGTAAAGGGTTGCAATGGTCTGCCAATGGCACTTCATCTTAGCCAAAAGGCCGTGAAGCGATTGCCTTTCGTAAATGGCATATACATCGTAATGCCTTTTCGGAATTGTCTTTTAACGCAATCCTGACAATTCATCACCTTAGGAGACAAATCTTTTATAGAAAATAGAATGAACGCGAGTGCATTTCCCAGCTATATGCAATGTTTGCGTATTTTGATTTGCGTATTCAGCAAGAAACTCGTATTTTAAAAATCCATAGCTGAGCGACTTAAAATGGCCCGTTTTCATCTTTTCAATGGAGATGACCGATGGGAATATATCAGTCAGGACTCACAGTTCTTTACACGTTCCTGTGAAAAGGCAACTAAGTCGAAACATCGCAACTCCGACGTGTTGGCGGTGCGAGTTGCGGCATCGTTTTTCTAGAAAATACACCGGTACGTAGCTTTCTGATGTTCTGATAGGTGGTATCAATCATATTGGCTATATTATTATCATCATCATCATCATCATCATTATTATTATTATTATTATTATTATTATTGTTGTTGTTGTTGTTGTTGTTGTTGTTGTTATGCGAGCGAGGTATTTTCGGGCCACAGTTGAGGAGGACTAGATCTAAATTGCAGAGTGTGTGACAAGGTAAGTCGGTTGAGCATGTGGCGAGTGGCGAGTTGAAGGAGCCGTTCAGGGTGTACTGAGAGTTTTGTCGTATGATGTGAAGTGCTCTGATGTGTGGTATAAGGAGGTTTCATTTGAGGTGAGGGTGTTGGAGGATGGGAATGTTGAGATCTGGTAGGATCAGTAGGAGTGTCGAGACAACACAGAAGATGCAACATAATCGTCCAGACGTACTTTTTTTTTATACTTACTTATATTGCGAGTGTTTTATATATAGATGCTCACATGCGCAATACAATAACTAGAATAAGATTGAAAATATGCAAATAAAATACATTAAATTCTTTACATTAGGAAAAATAATATGACAACGAAAAATGTGGTATAAAACTATCTTAGCATTGCGTAACTCAGTGTGGGAGTACACGTTTGTCGATTTCTCAGTGACTTGGGACGGGATAAGAACGTGGTAACAAAAGGGGATGAGAAATTCACTAACTACTTTCCTCTTGCCGAAAGCAAATCAATAAGATCCATCGCGTGTGTTTACTACGATTGTGTCATTGGTGGTTGGTTGTTTGGGTTCGGTGTCTTGTAGGTTGAACGGCTTTTTGAAAGATCCTGGGATTCCGGATGTGTTGGAAGGAATTTTGGGCTCTGCAGTCGTTGGGACCACCCAAATGTTTGTTTCCATTGAAGCTTCACTAAATGCAAGATTATTTTTAATCTCTGGGATTACTCTGATGTTTTGCAGGGTTATTTGCGCTATTTTTCCATTTTCATCGTGCCTTCTTTTTAATCCCCTGCTCTAAAGCCTAAACAAATGTATTTTACTGCACTACGGTACTATCGCTCCACAAATATTAAACAAATAATTGGGTTTGCTATGGAGGATAAGGATAGTCCCAAGTAGGATAAAAACCACATCAAGTCAGGAAACGAACAAAATGTTCTGTCGGTAACAAGCGATTCCCGATTTCAATTTTTATCGGAAAGACCACTGCCATGAATCGATCTACAGCAATCCAGAGAAGACTTTGTACCAAAACAGTGGTGGAAATATTCCAGAGAAGAAAATGCAGTTTACAAAGAATTAACCCGGTCGACGTCGCTCCTGGAACTTGGCATCGAAAAGAACTGGTCACTTCATTTACCAACATGACTGGAATATACGCAAAGGGAAAATCATGTCAGATACCACCATATTAACGATAAAAAAAAATAACTGTCTTCCTAAGTTCTTTCCTTTTATAAACTACAAGGATTATTAATGCATTTCCGACCAAGCTGACACACGAAAGCCATTCTGATCATTTTGAGTCTCGTTCTGTTTTCCTGAAATCCGTCGGTAAGATTTGTAGGCAGCAACATTGTATACAATTCACAGGCGCTCTTGCATGAAATACGTATTGTCAACGTTCTCAACTGGTATAATTTGAAGAAAAACAAGTAAAACACTGTGAGCGCAAACTACGCGGGTGTATGCATGTAGCCAAATGACGTCTGAGGCATCAAATATAAAAGCCATAGATATTAAGCCAATGTATGTAATTTTTCCTTGCAATTAAAGATTTCATTAGCACAATTTGAGATTGATCAGTGAGTCAGATTGATCCGGTAGTCCGGAAAACGACGAAATGCTGGACTAAAACAGTGTTCAAATTATCAATGAGGACCACAATCTATTTTAACCAAATAGTCTGAATCTTCGATTTAAGAAGGGGACCCTCTCTTTAGAGAATATTAACAAGAAGAAGAAGAAGAAGAAGAAGAAGAAGAAGAAGAAGAAGAAGAAGAACAAGAACAAGAACAAGAACAAGAACAAGAACAAAATTCGTTCATTGAAACACCACTTCCAGTTTTTCACCTGAATTACATGCCATAAAATGCAAAGATGCAAACATAGGCTATAAGCAACAGAAGATGAAACTCAAATATTCGTGATATTAAAATTGATCATACCATAATTTACATTCTTTCTTTGTAGCAAAATGTATAAAGAGCGACTTCTGGAACCTTTTGGTTTTTAGTTTTGGGAGTGTGAACATTCGTTTGTTTCACAATGAGTCGAACTTTAAAAAATTGTTGCGAGCAGGCAGCTGGGCAGCCATTGCAACCTCTCTCGTTTATCTTGTTGAACAACGTTACGCACAAATCTTTCTGTCAGTTACAAAGTAACTTCAACTTTAATTTAGAGTATTGTCACGGTAGTGCTTCTCTGTATGATAAGGAATCGCTTCTGGAATTCTGGACCCTCTCAATTTGATCGGACTGATAGATTGGCAAGCTCGTATGGAATGCTTGACTGGCATATAAAAACAGATCGAATGCATGCCCATCAATACGGAGATCTTTACTTCACAAGGAACGGCAATCGCATACACCAGGTTGCTACTTGCATTAATTAATTAATTAATTGATTAATTGTCGACGTCCTAAAACCGTGAAAACGTATTTTATTCTTACTTGTCTCTCTTTTTCGAGAAATTACCCGTTCGAGAAATTACCGGACATTTGCAGCTAACAGCCAAGAAGTGAAATAAAATCTGACAAGTCTCCTTTATTTGAAAAAAAAAAATTCAGAATTTTGACTGGTGTTTGTCGTAATTGCAATGCTAAAACTGTCAGTGTTGGTTTGCCCACGCGTCCACCCCCTTTCTTGAGGTGTCGAGAGCTGTTTATTTATGAATGTTGGGAGGCATATCGATACTGACAAAGTTAGCCTGTCTCAAAGGCGGGCATGCGATTTGACACGAACCCTCTCAGTCAATTTTTGTCCAGCTTCCCTTTTATTTTTACCTTGCGACGTTACTTAAAGCATTAACAACATGAAATCCCCAAAAAATTGATCCTTTCAATTTACAATCCGCTTAGCAAACAGCACAAATGTCTTTAATTAAAATTCTAAGTGAACTCCGAAACGTATGTACTAACCGTCAACAAAACACGTTTTTATAATGAGGATTTGTTGTGATTGTTCCATGGCTGCATGTCAGGTCCAACTTGAACTGAAAAAAATTATCTGTGTTCGATTTGAAATCATGGGAGACACCTGTCAAAGCTTTCCAGGACTTTTAAAAAACAAAACAATAAAATAAAAATGAAAACGATGATATTATTAATAACAGTAAAACCTTAGTCATACTTTTGTTTAAGAAGCTTGTTTTAAGTTTCGTATGTAAAGAAAATAAAGAAAAAAAGTTTGCATGGAGTGACAAACAAGCGGATATTGAATGACCTTTCTTTTGAATAAGGTCTCGTGTCAATAAAATGTTATAGCCGTCTGAATTCTCCTTTACAATGATTTGGCAAATATTGGCTCATAGCTGAAAGAAAATTAATTTAATTTTTTTGCACGAAGACTTCAGTAAAGGTTATAAACGCCTAAAAAAACAGAGAAAGCATCACAAACGGTTGCAAATGACAAATAGTTCGGACTTAAAATGCGACTTTTTTCCAAGGCTGGGAATTGAAAAAGGTCAGCTGCAATCATACTTCATTTTCAGTACGTATTTATTAACTCCAAAACAGCTGTGGGCAACATCAGTGCTGACGTCTTTTCAAAATAGTTGATATGCTTTCTTGACAAGCATGGCAAGCAAGGATTTAGTCTCCTGATCTTACCTGATCTGAACTTGTTTCAAATTAACTGAATATCAAATCAAAAGGAGTGCGAAAGCGACTGTGAAGTATAAAATATGTTCTCCGCAAATTTTAGCAACGGATCTTCTAACCTACAAAATGGCGGCAAGTGCAACCTCTACGATTTCTCTAATAAGCCTAGCTCCATCACTGCCTTCAAAATGTTTTTCATGTCCCTTATTTTACTGATCAGCTTGGTTGGAAATAGTTTAATAATTGTCGTGGTTTATAAACGAAAAGAGCTCAGAAAAACAGTAAATTTCCTTTTTGTCAACATGGCAGTATCCGACCTCATCTTCCCTATTTTAGCAATTCCACTTAGCCTTGCGAGTGAAGCGACCAAACCTCTTCCGTGGAAAGTGCATGGTACGGCTGGACTAGTTCTGTGTAAATTGGGGAGCTTTCTTCTTCACGTTTCCCTCTGTGTTTCTGTGCAAAGTCTTCTTTGGATCGCTGTTGATCGATTCATGGCCGTGGTCTTTCCGATGAAAATCAAAATGATATCCTCTAGGTTTCGCGCTGTTGCCATTGCTTCCACCTGGACTGTGGCAATAGTAGTTAACTCCAAAGATTTCTTCGCGGTGAAGGTGCACGAGTACCATGGACTAACATTGTGCACAGAAGACGGAGATAGTAATTATTCTCTGTATAGGGTTTGGTCATTTGTACTTATCGGTGGTTTCATATTTGCTCCTTTGATCGTCATGACAATTTTGTATTGCGCTATTGGAGTAACCTTGTGTAGAAGAAGCAAATTGACTGTTCTTGGCAAAGTGTATCAAAAAGATACAAGCAATCAGCAAGCCATAAAGATGAGCCTTTGTATCGTGGTGGCATTTTATACATTTTCTGTTTCTTCTGCTACGCTATCAATATTAAGAGTGTCAGGAGAGTGGAAATACCTTGAACCCAATCCAAGGTTTTGTTGGCTTTACATCGTGTTCGGGTTTATGGTCTACATAGGACTATTCTTATCTTCCATAACTAATCCAGTGATATGTTTAACCTTTGTCAAAAGTTATCGTCGTGGAGTAAAGGAAATTTTGATTTGTCGCAAGACCGTAAGGCTGAAAAACACATTGCTGAAAAAAGGAACAAATGGGAGGATAGCCACGCTAAGGATCAGTGCAATCGAGATCTAGACATAAGAATACTTACACTTAAATTGAGATCCGCTAAGTTATATGGTTCGATGTAATTTATTCATTACTCTGATTTCAAGTGATCGAGCGATTGAAGAAACCTGCAAAATCCAACCTCTAGCCCTTGTCATAGTAGAAAGAAACCGTTGGTAATTTTTTTTTTTGGGGGGGGGGGGGCAGCACCATCCCCCCTCCGCCCCTCCCCCTCCTCCTCTTTTAAAATAGGCCCCGAACAGCTGCCCTGAGGAACAGTACTCCACAGTTCAAATTAAAGTCTTTAGAAGTCTTATCACCGATAAGGATACGTTTTTTGCGACCAGACAGAAATGAGTCAAACCAATTTAAAATAGTTCCGAGGACTCCAAAATCCTGTTGCAAAATATTCAGAAGAATGGATATTTCGATGGTATCAAAAGCAGAACATAGGTCCAAAAGTACGATAAGTGTCACTTCCTTATTATTCATACTCATTAAGATGTCATTTTGAACCTTTAATAGAGCAGGTTTGAAAGTTGTTGAAACTGGGGAAAG
The DNA here is from genome assembly GCF_036669935.1 of Montipora foliosa. NCBI lineage: Eukaryota > Metazoa > Cnidaria > Anthozoa > Scleractinia > Acroporidae > Montipora > Montipora foliosa. The sequence continues at coordinate 27,273,687 of NC_090871.1, read as the reverse complement.
GAGCCTGGGGAGCAGATGGAAGTACGGGTCAGTGGTTTGGGCGCTTGCCTTGAGATTCGGGGATCCCGGCTTCAAGACACGTTCTGACCAGTGGTTGACTTTATTCCTGGTAGTTCCTGGTTGGTTGGAAAATTTATAACCTGACTGGGAGACAATGCGGAGCCTATTTTGACAGATGTGCATGTCCACAAATGCCCCTAATTAGATGCACACGGATTTCAATGATAAGTGTACGTCACAAAGTGTACATAAATATTATTACTTAATTGATTGACCACTCCCCATGGGGGCTTTTAAGGGCCAATGAAACACAGTCACGACAGAACAGAACATTCAGCAACAACTGTTAAAAACCCCAACTGGCCGGAGACAAACTAGTTGGCTATTTACAAGTGCAGCTGAAGAGTTGAACCAGGGACTACCAGGAACAATTCAACGAGTGGTCAGAAAGTGTCTTGAACTCGGGATCAGGGAATCTCAGGGCAAACGCCATAACCACTGGTCTTTTCCCCAACTTCAACATCACTCCAATGTGACTCGGAATAGTGGCACAAAGTGTTGAGGAAACTATCAGCGGCTTATAGGTTATGCTGGAGGACGAGAAGAAACACTCCGCAGACACAAAATAAATATTCTTCAACTTTATTCCCATTCAAACTATTACTAACTGATGCATTTCAGTAAATCTTAGAATCATGGTAATTCAAGTAAGGACGGACTTTAATAACTCTCTTTCCACTTCAGTTTGATTACCTGCAAAACGCAAAACAAACAATAGATTACTTACTAACTGAAAACTCAATCTTTCACATAACAGCAATCATTGGTTTGTGAAACACTATTTACTCCTTGAATTTCGTCATCAGTTGACGCATTAAAATACATTTTCTTTAATATACCAAAAATACCTCCAATGATGCAAAACAGAAAGAACACGACATTAAGAAAATTAAGTATAAATCGAAGAGTAAACACGGCATGACGTAATTTTCAGGTGTGAATAAAACTCAACTTGATGTAATCGCACTAGATAGCGGCACATACGTCACCGTTTGCTTCTCTATTTGCGTCATTTTAAATTTCCAAATTTGCATTTTTGGTTGAAGTAGCCTTGTAAACTTAAAAGAAAGACAGCTGAACGTTTGGAGATACTTGCTTAAATCATTCTTTATCTTTATTATCCGTAGATGTCACCTGAAAGAAAAAAAAAAAGAATGTAATTTACATTAATGGTAATTATAAGTTTCAAGTCAGAAGGAAAACACGTTCTGCAGTTTTTTACAAGCAACAAAAACAAATTGAGGTCGATGGACAACTATACTTAGTAAACGCCTCTCTGGTAAGTCAACAATTTGTAGTTATAAAAATGCTGCTACATATCTGTGGGAGGTACCTCTATCTGATCTGATAGAGGATAGATGTGAAACATCTATCTTCTCAAACTGCGAAGTTGAGATAGTTGAGACGGCTGATATTAGTGGGAACACCGCATTTAATTGAGCAATTCATTCTGTTGATAATAAAAACGCCTGAAAAAATCATCACTGCTGCTTGTTTGCGGATGGATACCCTTGTGACATATTTATTCTACATGCGTATTGCTTCTCGATTCTCCTTTTAGAAAGAGGATTTAAAATCTCTTTTTGAGGCAACTTAAAGACAGCAGTTATTCATTGTTATCCGCACTACGCCCGAGATTTCTGCAGGTGAAGAATTTAATTGAATGGGGTCAGATACCAATAGACACGCTATAACTGAAGAGTGCAATAGCTTTAGTATGCATTCGTCACGTGCACTAGACAAGGCCAAGCTGGTGGCGGCCATCTTGGATAATCATCAAAGCACGAGAAAAGACTGGTGCTATCTCTGTTTGTAGTACCTCTTCGTTTTGAAAGCATCAGAAGGTCTATTGAATTGGTATTTGCACTTTACTTTGCTTTCATACAACTAGTCTTTGTTGTAGAGGAATAATCTATATGAAAATTGAAGTTAAAATGCCTGTACGTATACAGAAAGATTCAACTCAGTATCAAATGAACTTACAAGCTTGACGAGTGCAACGTCCAACTTCTTCGTTCGTTCCATCACAGCCATTCCCGCCGTACTGCGGGCGTGGATTAGTACAGGATCGAGATCGCTTGCGGTAGCTCAATCCGCAGGTCTTGGTACATGGGGTCCAAGAGCTCCAACTTGTCCAGTTGCCGTTGACTGTAAACAGGAATCGTGCTATATGATTAACTTTCATTAAGCAAGCGTTGCACTTGATCAAGGCTTTTCTGCACTTTTGTTGATTACTTTTCAATCGAAATTATAAAACGTTGATAAAAAAGAATAGAAATCTATAAAAAGAAATACTAATAGTTTTGCTTGCTATGGACGATTTTGTTACATCTCATTTGAGTTTGACATAGCTTTAAACTGAAATTGATTGTAAAAACTGCATTATATATCGGCACCTGGGCAAGGATAGTATGCATGGCATCTCATCTTCTGGTATCCATCACCCACACAGGATGATCCATTGTAAGCAGGCCTTGGACTGTCGCAGTATCGTTTCCTGTCTCTTATACCATAACCACACGTTTGACTACAAGCGCTCCAAGTGGTCCAAGATCCCCACATTCCATCAACTGAAGAGACAAAGTCATTGCCGTTTAGTAGTTAAGTGTCTCTTCTCGTTGGTTTTCCTTATGGTCAATGAACCTTGCTAGTACAATCCTAGTACAATCATCACAGTGTAATGTTGAATTACGTTTCGAAAATAGCTAGCTTACTAATATTTAGAACGACGAAGATAAGTGCTAAATGAAATATATTTTAAAATGTAAGAAATTAAAAAATGTAAACTCGAAATTATATAGTAACCTCATGAGTAGAGGTCATTAATGTTCCCTTTTAATAGTTTACTTGTTTTACCATCTTGGCAATATTAACTCAGTCTAACTAGCTAATATTAACTAAGTCTTACCCAAGCTTACTTATTCTTGTTTTCTCACTTAGATGGCCTGGAAGGGATAGCTTAGTCCTGAGCAATGACTGTTTTTTTGTGACATTCATTGTCTCTGTTTCTGTGTTTCCTACAATAGCTCAACTCAACTACGTAATGTTATAATGTACTATCTGTGCTATGCACAGCTAAAGAAGAAAAAAAAAGAATCTCTTTGTGAAATTAGTTTCTGGCCGTCATTCCGCAATAGTTTGACCCAACATTGTCATGGAAATCCTACCTGGACAAGGAATATTCTCATTGCATGGAATCTTCTGTTTGGAATCTCCATCACAGGGGTTCCCATCGTACTTCGGCACTGGTGAGTCACATTTTCGGCTCCGTGATCGCTGTCCTTGTTTACACGATTTACTACATTCACTCCAAGAGCTCCATTTACCCCATTTTCCATCAACTGCAAAACAAGAAGAAAACGTTACTGTTTGCTTTCGGCTCTAACTAATGGCAAAGCCACTTAAAATGCATGAGCCATAGCTTGAACCCAACCGTGACAATACATAGCAAGTTGAACTTTATAGAGAAGGATCATCAGGGAAGGAAGGAACTGTTATTGGTGGCATTCATTACATTGACAGTCCAATTAATACCGCTCTCATCTACGCAAACTTTATGATAAAATACTATTGCTTTGAAAGTAATTTAAGGGTACATTCCTTTCGCAGGAACGACTTTTCGTGTTCAGTTCAAGTTGCCTTAATTGTGCTGTAATAACAGAAAACTAATTTCATTGGCTACAAAAAAATTGTTGAAACGTTTGAACGTTTGATGCAATATCTTGATCAACGTTTAAATTCTCCAACATCAGTGCACTTGGATAAAGAAAAAAAGGCTCAACCTGAAAGACATCCTGTGAAGAGCAACAGAAAAATTACTGAATTATCGGATGACACTCAGCGCTAGCTCAGCATAATTGCATCCTTTATACTTTACTCCACCGAAATTTGCAAAATTAAATCTGGACACTAATCTTAGTTAAGGATATAAACCCCAAATTCCAGTTCGGATTAAGGCAAATCTTAAAAGAAGGCATTAGCTATATCTTGGATATAAAAAAGACAAATGCTAAAATAGTTACCAGGGCATTTTCTTTTGATGCAAACACCGTTTTGTTTAAATGGTCCTTCACATTTTTTACCGCCGTACGCAGGCGCAGGGTTGTTGCATTGGCGGACTCTTGTTTGTTTTCCAGGTCCACATGTCGAACTGCATTCGCTCCATTTTCCCCAAGGTCCCCAGTTGCCGTCCACTGCCAAAGAAGAGGAAATAGCTAAAGCTTTTAATCGTTCTTCAGTTTAAATGTAGCCAGCTATATGGAAACTTATTTTATACTTTATATACTCAACATAATATAGCGAGTTTCAATCGAGTGTCGTAAAATCAAAACCAAAGAAATTACTTATCGAATTTCTGATTGGTCAATGACTAATGCATAAATAGGCTATAGAGTGGGAAATAGGTTATAACCTATAACCTTTTTGTCACTCCATAACCTATTTATGCATTACGAAAGTTAGTATGGAAGCAAAGCGATGGAGTGATTTTTGTTGAGTATATAATAAATAAAAAATCGTATTAACGTACTCGTGAATTTTGTGATTGATAGTCACTCGTGATATTTTGAAAGTTCTCAAATTGCACTCGCCTACAGCTCGTGCAATTTCCTACTCTAAGAACGAGTTTGGCGTCATGTTTAAAAAAAGAGAAAAAAAGTGATCTACCAATTACAGTATGGATTTTTCCCCCCAAGCCTTTTAATGTGGAATATCTTTCAAGAAAAATTGGCTATGTACAACGAATGTTGAGCAGTGTGTCATGACATATCGAACGTTGAAATGTACCATTCAATACGTTGAACGTTGTTGAATGAAAATAGAGACCAACTCTATTCCGTTCAACACGTGTGTGCAACACTGTCCGGCATTTTTTGAGCAACAAATGTTGCAGGATGTCGAGAATTCTCCACTATGCTATTACGACATAATGCTCAACTGGCAAGTCATCTCAAGTAGGAGGTTGAAATTCTCTCAAGACCGTCACCTGGACAAGGGACATCTTTGTTGCAGACTTGTGTTCCCGAGGAATAACCAGGACACTTCTTTCCACCATACTTTGGAGCCGGCGAGTCACATTCGCGTTTTCTTGTTTGAGTTCCATGTTTACAGGTCTTACTGCATTGACTCCATTTGCTCCACACCCCCCAATTTCCGTCGACTAAAGCCCAAAATAGAAAAGGGAAAGAAATTAACATAAATTTAGGGAATCAGAATAGTTTGCCCACGCGCAGATTATAGTCAGAAGTTCGTTTCCCTTCCGGCCTGTTGGTTTCACAGCTTCTCTAATAGGTTTTTAAAGTTATCTCAAAGGCATCCTTTTTTGTTGACTGATGCTAAAGGTATCACAAAGGCTTTGCAACTCCTTGTTTACCTGGACAAGAAACGTTTCCATTGCAGATTTGTTCTTGGCTTGATTGACCCTCACATTTCCTCCCGCCATACTTAGGAGCTGGGTAGTTACATAGGCGCTGTCTTGATTGCTTTCCCTGTTTGCAAGTCTTCGAGCATGTGCTCCACTCGCTCCAGTCTCCCCAGTTCCCGTCAACTAGAATATTGATCAAAGATGACGTTTCAGTAAAATTCCTTTTATGTGTTGGAATAAAATTTTTAGCCTCCTTATCCGTAAATGAAGCCAAATAAATGAAGGGAAATGGCATTTTTTTTCCTGTCACTTTGGAATCAGAGCATGTAGCTTTTTACAATAGGAGCCCTCGTCAGGCGGTCTTTTTTGTGTCTAAAGTATTCAAGTAATCTGGCAATATCAAAGCTAGTTTACCAATTAAAATTTTGAAAACAGCAAAGATGACTGGACATGAGCAAATTTAGCAGAGGAAATCTCTATTCAGTTGGACGTTTTAAATTAAACATCTCGTCAGTTTCGGAAAATGTTTTGTCAATTTGAAGAGTTGCATTTTTTGGTGCTGACCCGGAGATGCTTTGATAGGATCGAGGAGTTTTATTTGTCTTTTTATTTACGAGATCAACATATACCACCTTTAGCCAGTCTCCCTTAATGATCTTAATTAACCTTTTGTAACCTCCAAATTGAATATTGCCCCATTCTTTACTATCGATAGCAAAAACTCAAAATACCCTGTCTTTGAGAACTTTCGGATGCTTACTTTTCTTCATTTCAACATATATCACATTATCACATCGTGGCTATTTTCTTGGCTGAGGATCTTGTTGACCATATGTAATTAATGAATATAACATAAACTTACGAAAACATCTTTAGACTAAGTGCATTAATTTTTTTTCTTTGTTCAGTAAAGAGACGGGAAGAAAGAATATTTTGCGTTTTCCAAGATGCAAAAAAGCGAATAGTTGGTCGAGAAGCACAGACAAAATAAAATGGCACAATGCAAACGTTCATCCCCTAAATTCGTTAACTCACTTGGACATGGGACATCTTTTTTGCAATCCTGGCTTTCACTTGAGTCACCTGGGCAGGTCTTTCCACCATATTTTGGGACAGGTGAGTTGCATTCACGTTTTCGTGATTGCTTTCCTTGTTTACAAGTCTTTGTGCAAGTGCTCCATCTGCTCCAATCTCCCCAGTTTCCTTCGACTTAAAAAAAACACAAGTTGTTTAAACTCTAGCAGGACAACAACAACAACAGCCTCTGCAAAACTTAAATTGAGGTATTTTAACTTCCTCAGAGCTAACACCATCTTTTCCGTCAAAAAAAAAAACGTAATTTTTTGATAAAGGAAAGTATTAAAAGTCAAAGTCAAAATTACCTAAAAATGTTGGAAAGACTTTTCATAAGAAAATAACCTGCAGTTTAAGTTCGTAGTAATCCAGAATTAGCTTAATTATTCGGGCTTAAAACAACTGGACCCTAATGAAAAAAAAAAAAAAAAAAACAATCAATAAGGCTGGGCTGTTACCCTTACAAAAACAAGTTGCAGTACCTGGACATGGAACATTTTCATTGCACACTCGCTCCTGACTTGAATGTCCTTGACATTTCTTCCCGCCATACTTTGGAGATGGGTAATTGCATTCTCGTTCCCGGGATTGCTTTCCTTGTTTACACGTCTTGCTACACTCACTCCACTTACTCCACTTTCCCCAATTTCCATCCACTTATAGCAAAAAATGAAAGAGTTATTTAATGGTAGTTGCTTAAGTATCCTTTGTCTTTACAGTTCCTTTCAAATTGGAGCAGCCGTGAATGCGATGCGAGATTCAAAGTAACTATAGAGACAGTATTCTATGGTAAAGCAAGGACGGTTTGGTTACAAGTCACCAGTCAGCTGTATTGTGTAAGTCTACTAAACTGTTTTCTTATATATTAGGAACTGATTACCAAGATCGATGATTTTTGGCAGGTGTAGTTGAATCTTACTCTCAGAAGGGGTTGTATTGGGGAGGGGGAATACAAATTCCTCTACGGCCTCACCTGGACAAGGGACATCTCTATTGCAAATTTGAGTTTCCGTGGAATAGCCAGGACACTTCTTCCCACCATAGTTTGGAGCCGGCGAGTCGCATACGCGTTTTCGTGTTTGATTTCCCTGTTGACAAGTCTTACTGCATTGACTCCATTTGCTCCACTCTCCCCAATTTCCATCGACTAAAACCAAAAATGGCAATGGCAATGGCAATCAGAATGCAAACATCAACCATTGAGTAATGACTATGTTAAAATATGGAAATTACGCCAAAAATGGCAACGACTGGCTATTGCATTAGAATAGTAATAGGCGATGACAATGACACTACCAATGACAATGATAACGACGTGGCCATTGAAAGAGACAGAGGCAGGGGCTATGTCAATGGGATGGCAGTGGCAGTGGCCATTGGAAATGACAAGGAAATATTAATTGTATCTAATTTCTTCTTTTTTAAAATTTGGATAAACAAAGTATAAGGCAAATTTTGAAAACACGTCTCTACGTCCCCAAAGCGATTGTGCTGGAGATAGACAGAGGCACGCCACAATACTTAGAAATAAAGATGAGGAAGGATTACTGAAATGGAATGCTTTTCAAGTTTACCAGGACATGGGATATCCTTGTTACAGACTCCTTCCTCGGTTGCTTTTCCTTCGCATTTCTTTCCGCCATGTTGTGGAGCTGGTGAATCACATTTTCGTTCTCTAGAATATTTTCCTTGTCGGCAAGATTTGCTGCAGGAGCTCCATGGACTCCATTGTCCCCAGTTTCCATCAACTAGATTCAAAACATGGATTAGAAACATCAGTTCTATGATATCCAACAGACGGAGGCTTCCTTAATTCAACAGAGTCAAATGAATAATTCGCTTATAAACCAGCATCGTAGACTAAAGAATGGTATGTTATTGCATGTGTTGACGCATTGGACTAAATCAAACCTTGAGTCTAGGCATGGGTATGTTTCACATGCAACGTTTGGTTCTGCATGATAACGAATTCAACTCAGTTTTTCATTTTTCTATAGAACTAGCATATGACCACCATAACGTTACTTTGGGTATAATAATTTCCAATTTCGGTCAGTGGATATCTTTCCATAAATGTATAAGTAGAATAAAAGTAAATTGTAAATTTCCCTTGCAGATTTTCTGCTCTACCTTTCCTGGTACACACAGTTTAGAGATATCATGCCACCTTTACCTGGACAAGGAATGTGGTTGTTGCAAATTTGCATATCACTCGAGTCTCCCACGCATTTCTTTCCTCCATACTGTGGAAGAGGTGAATTACATTTTCTATTTCTTGTCTGCTTTCCTTGTTTGCACGTCTTGCTGCAAGCGGTCCATTTACTCCATTCTCCCCAGTTGCCATCGACTAAAAATGAAGGCGTTTTTGTAAGTTTTCTCCAATAATTATTAGTTAACTAAGAAAACAGTCTCTCTCTTTCTTTAAGGCAAAGTTTTAAACGAAATCACAAAGGTTGTAAAATTTTCGTTACCATCGTGACAACTTCATGGACTACGATTAGTCATTTGGAACCTTCATCGAACCCATGTTTTGAATAATCCAAAGAAAACATTCAATTTATTTATTGTAATAGGAATTGACAATACGATTGCTCTCTTTTTGCAGTTCACATTGCGAAATCCTAAATTACAATTGACTTACCTGGACACGGAACATTTTTATTGCAATCCTCAGTTTCACTAGAGTCTCCTTTGCATTTCTTTCCACCATATTGTGGAGCTGGTGAGTTGCATTTTCGTGTCCTGGAATGTTTTCCTTGTTTACAACTCTTACTGCAGACACTCCACTGACTCCACTCTCCCCAGCTTCCATCCACTAAAAAAGAAAAGAAAGGAACGATTTTCATTGTGTTGCTATAAGCGCGCAGTAAAACATTGGTGAATAGTGGTGAATATTTACCGAGCCGCGAAGTGGCGAGTTAAATATCCACCACTATTCAACGACAGACAGACAGTTGGCACAGTTCTCGAACTCATTAATAATTCATTTAATAAACTAACAACCATTGGATGTATCCCACATCAAGTGCATGTGTTTTGGATATTCACTTACATGTAGAGTGTAACATCTCTAGTCAATGGTACATACCACTTGATCAAATTATGAATACACATCGTTTCATTGAACAGAAATATAGCACTTTATAATTTATAATTATTTTGTTGTGAAGTACCTCTCTTCCTTTTCCTTGGGTACATGGGACAAGGAAAGGTAAATTGGATTCCTGATTACTAGGTTGTCTATGCAGCTATAGGGTATTGTCTTTGATGGTAGAGGCATTACCATTTCTTTAGATTCAGAGTGACTTCAAGGTGCCAATCATGTGAACTTGTATTTTGGAGTGACGGTTTTTTCCCTAATTTTCACGTTAAAAGAAGTGTGTAGTAAGCCACGAAAACGTTATATTGTTAAAAAGCGGGCTAAACTAGACAATGTTTGCAAAAAATAATTCTTTAATTAATTAAAACTAGGCAATAAAAGTACAATCAAATTTATTTTTACCTGGACAAGGAACATCTTGGTTGCAAATTTTTGTCGCAGATGAGTCTCCTTCACATTTCATTCCTCCGTACCGTGGAGCCGGTGAATTGCATTTTCTGTTTCTTGACTGATTTCCATGTTTACACGACTTACTGCAAGTGGTCCATTTACTCCATTCTCCCCAGTTTCCGTCCACTATAAGAAGGAATTCAATGATGTCCGTATTATAACAGCTTGTGCCTCGAATTGCAAAGCAATATTACATTCCATAAAAAGAAAACTAAAAAGAAAACGACGCATACCAAATGAAAGTTGAATTAGCCAATATCAAATATACCATAATACTCCTTGTTTGTCCCTCCAAAATGTTGCATAAGCATTGTTTACAGTTTCCCCAGGCACCATTATAAGTCCCAAAAGAAAATAAAAACAACGCTTAGAGTGATTTTACTTGACCCGTGAAATATATAGTGGAATATTACAAGCTATATGTGCGTAAAAGCCCCTATCACATGGTGTATGCAAGATCGAGGATAAAAAAACTGACACAAAAACAGAACACACAACTGAAGAGATAAATTATACGACAGTTATTGTAATACTTTTCTTCGGTTATTAGACCTAAACGTCAGAAATTTTTACAAAAGATCGTGGGGTGTTTTAGTTAAATAGTCTGAGTAACAGAAAAACAATAGGTCTAATTAGGAGTTAGTGTTACACAATCACTATTATTCTCTGTTTCATGGGTCAAGTAAAATCACTCTATGCAAAATTCTGGAGGGACAAACAAAGAATCTTATGGTATTTTTGATAGTGTCTGATTTTGTTGCTTGATACATTATTTTATCGCCATTATTTTACGTTTTTGCCAGATCATTTAACGAAAAAAAACCTATGCCTCCGGCGTTATTCTGTATATATATATATATATATATATATATATACAATTGCATGGAAGTAACTGGGACACGGCTGTGGAATTACGCTTTTGTAACTCTGCGCAAGAATTAGTTGGGCAAAATCTTAGTGGCACACCGGGGCTATGGCAATGGGGATTGTTACAGTCAAGTTTCCCCCGATTAGCGAGGGAAATTGCAAAAAATATATATATACACAGTACAAATATTACATCCCCCCGCGCTCAGTTCCCTATGACGGGTTTAGTGTCATAATTCAAACATGCCATTCAAACTTTTAATTCGACAATTCAAACATTCAATTCGGCAATTCAAATATTCACTTCCCTTCACAAGTCACGGGTCATTGTTTTACCAATACAGGAGAACCCTAAACACTCATTAAACCTAACCTTTCGCCTAATTGAATTGAATTGCCGAATTCAATGTTTGAATTATTGAATTGAAGGTTTGAATAGCTAAAATGAATGTTTGAAATGCCGAATACACGTTTGAACTTTAACAATAAAAACGCGCCATACGTTCCGAGGGTCGGGTGGTCGTGGTTTCAATTGACTGGTGCATAACTACAGAATGTAAAACATTGAAGGAGCAACGTATTAAAGAGCATAAAATATTGCTTAGCGACAAATCATTTGGACAGTAAAGCCGCTGTTACACGTGGAAACGTTTAGCTGAAACTTGTGTGCAACGGCTCTGCGAAAAAAATAAGTAATACAGTGTAACATGGTTAGTTTTTTGAAACTTTTTTGAACTTCCGTTGCGAGACAAATTTAACAAAAAGTAGAACCGCCTTCTACTGCGGTCGCAGCAATCGCAGTGGTGATAAAAAGAGGAGTTCACCGTGTAACACCACTGCGTGAAACTGGTCTCACTCGGTCTTGTTACGCTGCGCTGCGTAAGCCAATAAAAACCCGCTAAAGCCATGTAACCAACATTTCGAGGCCAGTTTCGACCTTTTATGTTACACGATGCAGCACCTGCTGAGACTTTTTTGCAGCGCCGTTGCACGTAAGGCCCCGTTCAGACTAGATGCCCTTGCCCGGTTCTCGGGAACGGGCACCAGTCTGAACACCGCTATTTGCTGGTGCCCGAGAAAACATTTGGGCACCGTGCCCGGTCACGGGCACTACCTCCGAGGGTATTACTCGGGCACGGTTCCCTGGAACGGGAACTTGTCTGAACACGCTTTCATCAGTTCCCGCGCTTTGACCATGCTCCCCTGCGATGTAGTCACGATAATGGCGGCCAGTGCAAAGTGGACGAAGGAAGAAATCATTGCGTTGTTAGAACTGGGGTGTCTGAACAACGTCCAGTTTAGTGCTCGGGCACGGTGCCGCGGAACTGGCATCTAGTCTGTTTCAGCTAAAAGTTTCAACTTACAACAGCGGCCTAAGACACTCGTCACGGCTGTGGAGATAATTTTGTGCAGTTTTACTAATTACTCAATTACTAAGTAAATCAATTCAGAGTTCGTGGAGAAAAAATGTCGGTCGAGCATACAGAATTTTAAGTTAAAAACTTCACAAATGAACTTTCAAAAACTGTTAGACTGAACAGTTTTCAAAAGTCCCAATTGCAATCGATTTTAATCTTCTTCAACTTTGCCCTTCCCTGCCTCCTTTTGTATTTGCTGTGTTATTCAAACCTTCCTTTATCATTTCAAGCAGTTATTTTTTTACGTTTCGCTTGATTTTGGTTTCCAGTTTCAAGTAGCTGAATTTGGCTAAATTTTGTGACAAATCTCTTTTAAATGGTTCGCAACCCAACAGCCCAAGATAAAGGAGAAGATGCCAGAGAGCGCGCGGAACTAACAGGTAAAAAGTGTATTGAATACTCCTGGAACCAATCAGATAACATAATTTCAGAACTCCGTCCTCTCGCACAGAGATGAGAAAAATGCTTTACCTGCACACGTTCCACAGGTCTTTTGGCACTTAAATGACTTGAACGAGAGATAATCACAGTAGCCTTTGTTCTTGTAAAACTGACACCTCACCGTTCCATAACGATCACTGTCTGGCCCTGTTCAAAATTCAAGAATAAATGGTTGCCTTGTAAGAAGTAAATTGAAGTGGTTTAATCGAGTAGTGTCAAACATTTGTGTCGTGTTAAGTCAATTAAGAACCCAATGCATCTATTATTGAATTGAGCACTGCAAGGGTATCAAGCAGTAGGTTTAAATATTCGGGCCAAATTATTGTATTATCATGGTTCACGTTTTGAAGTTCCAAAAGAACCTTATGATTCAAGCTTTATTTTCCTGAACCATTACCATTATCCCTGCACCAATGCTTGAGGGAAGGAAACCTCAGATCTCTTTGAAGCCAATATTCAGGCTAAATTATTGTATTATCATGGTTCACGTTTTGAAGTTCCAAAAAAGCCTTATTATTCAAGCTTTACTTTGCTGAACCATTACCATTATCCCTGCACCAATGCTTGAGGGGAAGAAAGCTCAGATCTCTTTGAAGCCTATATAACAAAATTCTTATGTAGATATCTAATAAGTGAGAGGTAGATTTAGAACAAAAGTGAAACTGATACGAAGAGGAGAAACCAAGTTGAACCCAAAACTTCTACACTCAGACTTGGGTCACCTTTGCATTGTGTGCAGGTTTTGCGACATTCATTTGTGTATTTTGCACATTTTCCTTCTTGCTTGACCTTATAACATATATCGCATCGGTAGGTGTCCAGACATTCTGTGGATATTAAAACAAATGAGAGATTGGACAGGTTAATAAAACTACAATCAAACTTACCACCGCAATGGCCATTTGGCTGAATTTTGTAATACTTTTGATGCGATCATTTTTTGTATTTCTTATAGCTTTTGGAATTATTTTGTCGCTGTAATGTTTATGTTGCCAGAACACACTATAACTTTACAAGGTATATTTCATTAAGATATGTCTTTGGAAAATTAGCATGTAGAGCCTACTTTCGAATCATTCGTGATTCTCTTTTCTATCACCTGTAAGGAAAGAATTTTTCCAAAAACTGTCAATTAGCGAGGTACCAACTACAATGAGAGGTGGTTAAATAATGTCAAATGTTAACTAATAAGCTATTTCACAATCAGGAGATCAGGCTCCTGGCACAGTTCACCACTCACGGTTAAAGTAGTCGGAGTCATCTGAGGACGTAAGACTGGGATCTGCATGTAAAGAAAGTTATGTGTTATCAGCATGATAAGTGTTGCTGACCCAGTTTAAGCCATACAAAATGAATCCACTTGGACAAACAGAAAATTTAAAAAAAATGAAAATGAAAAAGAAAGAAAAAAGAATAAAGGTTTACCCATCTCTTCCTCGTTAGTGAGCATTTTTAACTCTTGTCCAGCTGAGTAATCTACAAATAGTAGAATCAAACAATTTGCAGCAACAAACGCTTTTCAGTGAGTTAGGTGAAATGAGGAGATGAAATGCATTGTAAACTTCGTGGTAATGACATAGAATTCAAGTGAAGTTTGGACTACAATACAGCGAAGATGGCCATGGCTAGAAACGCCTGGGACGTATTCGTGAGAGGTTGTCTCGAATGTCTGTAAATTATTTTAGCTAATCTCTTACCATTTTCAGCATCTATGTTTTCCGAAAATGGCCATAACGCAGACGTTAAAGCCGGAAAAACTATTAAAAACAACAAGAAATGGTAATACAGCATTTTTCAGTGAGAAACGATTCCTTAGCTTTTTCTTGAGTGATAACTGGATTCAGTGAATGTGAAAAAAACCTTGAGTTACCCCTTTTTATATCCACTCTTTCGTTTAGGTGGGAATATTCTGGTCTTTTTACCTTTACTATGGAATTGAAAAGAATAAAAGACGAGATCAAGTTTTTTTCATTGAATCATTGTAGTTCCAGGTTTCTATTGTTTGTCTTTGTTTTAACATGATTATTTTAAGGGAGCTCTATAGAGACAAGGCTGTAGGGCAAGAGTTCATATTGCATTGTAATCCTGATGCTTGACCGATACTGGGAAATTCCTTTTTTAACATGTGATCTGCAACCAAGATCAGTCTCATCAAGCTCTACGCGTTATTTCCGGATAACGTGAACTGACTTGTACGATACATGCTTGTGTCAGCTCTTCGAACACGAAACCATGAACGTGTTGTGACTAACACAAAACGCCATTTCTTTTAAAATGTGCCACGTTTTAAATTACTAGTCTCAATCCACAATTTGCGAACTAAAGAGACCTCTTCTTAAAAGTACCTGACGAATGTACGTATACCTGACCTCTCACTAATTCTATTCATTCTTGAAAAAGACGAATATAGATAATTTGATATCACGCTTTTGAATATCTCCCTCCCTAAGTCCTGGGTTGTTCTTCGACAAAGAAGAACTTCCAAATTTTCAAAATCATGGTTTTAAATAAAACAGTAAGATTTTAGTTGAGATTTTCGATCGCCATGAAGAGGGTGAGTTTTTTTCATGATGTTAGAGTTACTCTTATCAGTTTCGAAATACATCATTTCATATGGTGGAGACATTTCGTCAAGATATTCAATTTATCACTGTATTATTTCACTTGTTGTTCTTGTGATGAAAGAGCGACAATACATCTTCTTAGAATTTGCATTGTTTTCGGTGCTCTTGTTGAGGTCTAGACCTACAGCGACAAATACGTGTATCTTAAGAGATCTTCTCCGTTCATGTGCCCGTTATTATTTCAGGACTTAGTTCATACCGAGGTGATTTCGCGAGCTTCAGACATATTTGACAACATGTAGATAGAACGCAATGCAACAATAAAAAAAAATTCGCTTTAGTTTTCGAGAAACGTAGTAGTAAATTGCATGACATTTAATTACATGTAGCACCCAAATGCTGCATTGAACCATGCCAACGCAATATTAAATATCTCATCGGGCTGGGACTAATGCCACATAGTTTGTTTGAAATGTTGTATGTTCGGCGCAGATTTTAATGAGAAATAGTCCTTTTTTTACAAAAGAAATTTCTTAAAAATTCCTTTTAATTTCAATACTGTCCAGCCAAATTCAGAAATAAATACATTTAATCAATTTTCTACTGAAATCAAATCGTGGTTATCGTATACGTATTGGATTAATTCAATTGAAGGAAAGCTAACATTATTCACGAAAATCTAGAAATTAAAGTGTGAGGACAATATTTTCACAATGATAATGGTTGAGTATTTTTCAATTTAAGAAAGTAGAACAATACAATTGTTTTAAAAGAAACTGTGCTAAAAGGTGTTAATGTGCAGGATAATTAGCACTTTCTTTTAATTTCAACCGTCACAAAAAAGTAGTCAAGGCAATGAAGCAGCTTGTAACTTTAATTTCTCTTTTATCTTTTGGCTTTTGTTTTTCTTTGCCGGTGGAAGACATAGACAGAGGTAAGAAATTCTGATGATATTTGTGGAGAAATCTCCAGAAGGGAATCAAGAAACGTCACTTGACTTAATCGATTACGGGGTCTGTGGCTTTAATGCTCTCAATAGATCAAAGTGCCTGAAATTTCAAATAGCTAAAAATCAAAATGTGGTAGACACAAAAAAACCTTTGTTTAACTAATCTAGAAAAGAGCTTTCATTAAACTGGTGCCTCTAGACTGGAAAAGACGGAAACCCCTTTTTCATTATCAGTCAGACAACTGTCCAGCAAAGGTCTCCAGTACTGACTTGTTTTAGATTCGCTGATGTAACTCCTGAGTCAGGATATGTTATTTCGATGCTGCGCGGATTACAGAAATACAGTGAAAGAGAGAGAGAGAGAGAGAGAGAGAGAGAGAGAGAGAGAGAGAGAGAGAGAGAGAGAGAGAGAGACATGCAGCTTTGGTCGGTAAATATCTTCTTAACAGTATGTCGCGGGGAACTTAAGTGCCACGGTGACTGAATTCTTTTTCAGACCCTGTTCAAGAGCTGGAGAGTCTCTTGGGTAAGTGCTGAAGCCTTGTTAATAAATATATATTGCAAGAGTTTGAAGAACGTTTCAAGAATTGATTCAACTGGCAGTTTGCTGCAAGGTCTTACTGACACATATACCAACGTCTTAATACCTCCGTGGAGAACGGACGAAGTGAAACGGTCCTAGAAAATGAAAGCTGCGCCCAATACACATAATACTATAGCATGTTTCAACAGCAGCATTAACCGACTGATTTTGTGAACCAAATCTGCTATTTTCAGCGTCGACGGCAAAGTGTAGTACTTTACACGGCAGAGAACGAGCTTAGATATCTATATATATATATATATATTTTTTTCTTTTTTTAAATTTTAGCCCTACATATGGTGGCAAATCAAATAGGCTTATTGTGACAGACGTAATTACATTGTAATCACTTCTGTATTTTGAAGAGAACAATTCGGAATTTTAAGCTAAGCTTGTATCGTTAATATTTTGACAAACGACAGAACAGTGTAGTTGATTAATTAATAGACTCATTTTTCTTTTGTTGTAGACACGGCCAATGACCACCACATAGGTAATATGGATACTTTGTCCTAATATTAACCATTTTAAACCATAGCACAATTAATGTTACGAATAGTGGAACTGTGTGAGGCATAGATCTGTTCGTGTAGGTCATATACCTGTTAATTTTCAATGCTGCATTACCTTTTTACCTACCAAGATTTATCTTGAGGAGACGTCTTCGTGTAGCAATTAAAAAACGAAGATGAAAAACATTGGAAAGAAAAAAGGCGATAAAATTGGTCGTTTGCTTGCATGCCTGTCTTATAAACTCAGTTTTTTTTAAATGGCTTTGAGACTCGATCCAACAGGTGACTCTTGTGGAGAAAAGCAAGGCAAGCCGGTGTTGATGCAAATGAATAATGCATAAATTTCTTGATAGCGCTAAAAAGAAAATAAGTTAAATTAACTTCATGCCCTGACGTTTAGTCCGTTTTTTTCTGTGTAGGATGTAATGACATATCAGCATACTGGTGTCAGATATACTCCACCAGCTGTTCTCATACAACTGTCCACACATATTGCCCAAAAACATGTGGGGGATGCT
>NC_090871.1:27230789-27250789 GCF_036669935.1 Montipora foliosa | reverse complement strand
CAACTTGAGCCGTCTCTCGTGCTTTAAGCGAAGCAGACGAAAAATTCTTCTGGAGTTCAGGTAATATTTTGGAAATAGGAATAATTCACAATATTTTAGTTTGCCTTTCTTAACTCTTTATGATAGCGTGACTGAGTAATGCCCAATTGACTGAGTAATTCCCAATTGCAACTGACTAGTAGCTATATAATTAATAGCCTACGGCCTCGTCCAATTTTGGCAGTCCTCAGAAT
Organism: Montipora foliosa; assembly: GCF_036669935.1. Classification (NCBI taxonomy): domain Eukaryota; kingdom Metazoa; phylum Cnidaria; class Anthozoa; order Scleractinia; family Acroporidae; genus Montipora; species Montipora foliosa. The sequence continues at coordinate 27,250,556 of NC_090871.1, read as the reverse complement.
TTTTCCCATCCAATTATTTCCAAATTGGACAGCATGTAGTCCTATTACATATACTAATAAGATAACTGTTTCAAAAGAAGCATGATTCAGTTCAAGGAATCCATTGGAAGATGGCGACACGATAACAATTATTGAAAGGTGCAAAACATTTTCACCATTCATTTGCAAAGGAAATTTTTGATCAGTAGAGATTTGCTGAAGCAAAGGCATATTGCTGCTCGCCGTTTCGAGGTCATCATGACTCCATTATCAAGAGACTAGTTAAATAGCATGCAAATAAGGAAAGGTACAAGATAAGCATAAGTTACAATAAACGGCCTAAACAAACACCTTGGCGCGGATGGAATCCGTTTCCAAGTTCAATTTCTTTAACGAGGCAATCAAATTTGCCGCTACATTTCGTGATGGTGGGAATTTGCTTAATGAAGTGTTCAGGCATTTCACTATTGTGTTGGAGGTTATAATGTTTGTAAATCGAAGATGACTTTCTAGTGTGCCCTTTTATGCGTTCGTGTAAGTGACCACGTGTATAACCCACATACCTTGCATCAAACAGGTTACATTTAAATTCATAGACGAAACAATTGACTCCAATTGAAAGACTTCAAAACGAAATCGAGATGGTTGCTCTACAATATGCACATCGTGATCGCATTAGGAATCTAGTTGAGAACCACTGTTACCACTAAGCATACTTGCTTTAAGAAGTCGCCCTGAGGTCGTTTTAAAATAATGCTTCGCTATTGAAACTGCCTCACTGATAGGTCATTATTTAATACCGAGGTAAAAACATAATTCTTTACCGGCATTCAGAGTGCACTTGTATCTCTATAGACCACTTTCGCATTCGTCGCATTCTTTTGTATTTATTTTAATTACACTTACTGTGCCCTCATTTTAAAACAAATACATATTCTTTTAAAACTTGCTAGTCGTAACGAGGCTAGAAAGGCTTATTAGCATTAAAACAGATGAATAGTTCATTTGGCAGTCATTATAATGTGATCATTATACTGAAGACGGTTAGGTTATTTCAAACCTAACAGAATATAGCGCGTTTTGATTCTGGTTAATTTCATCATATTAGCCCCACTCTCAAAGAGCTGCACTGGTTACCAAGGTGTATATGTCATCGTTCGTCCTAAAGCAATTGCATGGCGGTTCAAATTGTGCCCTCTAATCTAAAGACATGTGGAATAAGTGCCTTTTCGGTCATAGCCCCAAGACTCGGGATCGAACTGCCAATGGATATTAGATCTTTGAATGACACGAGCACGTTTAAATCAAAGCTAAAAACATATCTTTTAAAGCAAAGCTAGTGATCTCTGATTGACTGTTGTAGTTCAAATTCAACTAGTATTTATACTCAACATTCCTATAGCTTGTACTTATTCATTTAGTTTTGTAAATGTTATCTGTGTTTAAACATTGTAACATATGAGCGTTATTTAATATATTATTTATTTTTTTGGCAATAGTAAATGGTCAATGGACTTCATGGAGCGCTTTCGGACCTTGCAGCAAATCTTGTGATGGAGGGAAGAAGTACCGTAGAAGAAGCTGTAGCAATCCACCTCCTTCCAATGGTGGCAGAAGCTGCCGTGGGCCGTGGCACCAATCAAACGCTTGCAACACACACACATGCGCAGGTAAAGCAGTCATGGAACGAAGAAATCAGCTTTCTTAATTATGACTCCGCAAAATGCCTTTCTCCAGAGGCAAGAAAAAGACCCTAGTAACCTATCTGTGAGTAAGAGAGTTGATCGCGGAATGCTGTGCTCTATGTTTCAAGCTTTACCGGCGGATCCGAATGCTCACAATTAATGCAAAACACAAACAAGCCTGTAATCATTATGACTATTTTAGCCTTCCGTCTTTTAACGAAGTCTCAAAATTTTTACATAACTCAAAATTAAAAACGAAAAAGGTGATTTAAAAACGTCTTGCACACGTCGTGGGTTTTGCGAACCATCAACGAAGGGAAAATAGTTGAAGTAAATATTGGGGGTACTTAAATATGGCTTTAGTCGAACTTTCTTCGTTTTTCAGTTTTTGTTTACTCTTCCTCTGTTATGACCCTTCAGACGAAAAGCAAGATTTTTTTTTAAAAGACATAACAGGATAAGCAAATTCATCTTATTTTTGAGGAGCGTTGGACCAGTGTCTCAGTGAAACATTACATTTCCAATTTTTAGTTGACGGTCACTGGTCGTCTTGGAGCGCGTTTGGACCATGCAGTAAAACCTGTGGGGGAGGGGTGCAGTACCGAAAAAGAACCTGCAACAATCCACCTCCATCCGGTGGGGGCAAGAATTGCCATGGACCACCGCACCAATCAAATTCATGTAACACGCAAGCATGCTCAGGTAAAGGATTACACAAATGGCTTTGTTTATTCAGTCAGTCAGTGGTTGGAAGTGGAGAGGGCGACGTTCTTCATTCAGTGACTTTTAAGTTGTCTTGATACGAGAAAACAATCAATCACATCTTCTCTTCACATTATTTGGTGAAATTTAAATTTGTATTTCAGCGATTTTCAAGCTCGTTTTGCCTCTGATCACGCCATGCGGAGGTTTAATCGTTCTTGTCAAGGCAAAGTTTAATTTAAAATTTCGCGAGTCGAAAGTTAGTCAACACATGTGGTGACTGATATCCATTCATATTTCGTTAAAATTTCTTGGGGGATGTCTGACTTCTTTTTCAAATAAAGATTAAAAAGATGAATTTCAAGGTAGAAGAAAAATACACCATGACGGAAAAAGACGGTCTCTTTGGTCCCTTGTCTCATTTTATACACTATAAGTACATCATGTAATGAGCGAATCAACGATAATGTTAGTTGACTTCCTAACGAATACAAGGAGGATAAAAACTGATGGAGAAACCCATGAAACAGCCTATAACTGAGACCCTAAATTACCGCTTTTAATAGTGCCAGTTTTGGAGACGGACTAACGAATAAAGCACTTAGACTTGCAGAGGTCTAATTAAATTTTGGACGTTTTTAAATTAATTTATTTTTTGTTATTTCCTTGTAGGCTGTAGAGACATCAAGGAATATAAATTCTGCAAAACTGTAATGATGACTTACAGATGTTGGCAATATTATGGCTATTGTAGGAAGACCTGCAGTGCATGTACGTAATTCATTATAATATGTTACGATAAATTGCGATGAAACGATACAGTTTTATTAGATACGATACGGGACGCTACATGTGATACGAATTCGATTAGCGCGCTTTCAATATGAGATTCCAGTTACCAATCACGGGCGTAGCACCGATTTGGCAACAGCCAATCTCATATCCGAATGGATATGAGGCTAGTTAAGCGCAGTTAATAAACACATCTCACATGTAGTGACATCCCAAATGTCACTACGCTCACGAGCATTTAGGTGAGCGAGTGTTCTTGTATCATTAACACCTTCCGTTGGGACCTCCATGACTAGGAGCGAACTACTCCAATACTTAGCCCACGTCACGGCATTTTTACAGATCGATCTATTTTTAAACTACCTTTTTCGCAAAAAAAACAAAGGCAGTTCCGGTTCGGTGACACTATGACGTCAAGTTAGTTTCTTGCGATTGGTCATCGGGCTTCTGCGGGAGTCCCATACGCGGGAAGTTTAATCTAAAAATAAATCGGTCTCTGAAATCGCCATGTTATACCACGTTGAAACACGCCACCTTTTTCCCCTATATGAAATAATACTTCGTTAATTTCATTAATTGAAAAAGAGCACTAAACTTTAACATGAGTGTTGCAAAACTATTTTATGTGATTTCATAAAGGTGTATTATCCCGAAAAAGCGACGCAAGCGAAAAATGGTAAGATTCGGTGAAATACCGACGAATCACATACAACAGCTTTCCCGCCATTTCAGTGGCCCTATTTTCCATGGCATGATATAGAGTTAAGTTCACAATGCTTTGTATTTCTTTGCAGGCGGTCGTGCCTATTAAAGAGAATCCTTCTACAGTAGAGAAGATAAATTGGTGAGAAAATAGTCCATTCGAGATGACATTGTAGAGATGTTAAGCAGAAGCAACGCATGCGTATCACGCAATTGCGTGAAAATTGCGCCATCCAGTCCTCGCATTTGATAGGCTATCTATGACTTTATTTCATCACTGACCAGCAAGAATGCTTGGTTTGTTGCCTCTTTTTGCCATTTATTACCTATTTTCTGCACTGTGTTACCTGGAAACTGCATTTGTCTTAATCAACTGAGTAATTTTTCATGTATGCTATTAGCATGACAACAGCTGGCACTAGGTAAAGCATCCTAGGCGAAAAAATAGCGTCTCTGTATCTGTCAGTCAGTACCCCCTACAGTAAAAATGATCGGTTTTCTTAAGTGTTCAAAAGTTTTTTTTCTCTTTCTCTTTTTCAGGACTTGAAAAAAATGCATTTTTAAGGAAGATGTTGTAGTTTGCTGCCTTCTTCTAAACTTAACTAGCCGCTATAAGAATTACGCTTTGTTTTGCTTGAGTAGTGTAAGTTTTAACGCTGATGTTATAAGCGATTTTGCTGTCAGAAAAAGGTCCATGGACAGGGCTGTCTGTATCGATAAACTGACAAAATTAATGTTGTGATGTAATGTATGGAATTGAAGCGAAAAAGGAAGTTCGGAGACCAACTGGATCCGCCTTAAACGTTTGACCGTTTAGGGACAACAACAATTTAATATCTTGCAAATTTGTCTCTCGAGTTCACTCTGTCCTCCATTTTCTTTTGTTATCGTTTCTTTGTCCTCGTTATTACGTTTAATTAATATCACCTTTCATCACGTGTCAGCAAAAATTTCTAAAACTATAACTTCGCCAACTTTTGGCGTGAACTTTCCTAAACTTTGAAACTGCGCATTTCACGAGGGAAAAAAAAAGGAAAAAATAAAATAAAAATACTGCAACTTCTTATGCAAATCACCAACCTCAAACCGGTTCTTTGTTGACTGATCCTTCCCCTCCAACAGCTAAACCTAGAGACTATGCATCATCTTGAGTGCCCAAGGAAAAGCAATTTTGTGAGTCAGCATTGGTTTTCCTATTAAAAATAGTCCACACTCCTTCCTCTGCACCATATATTGGGCCAACATACCCATTATTTAAGATAATTTTAACTGTTGAGCTTGCATCTTGTAAGAGTATCCCAATTTGTTATAAACCGTTGACAGTTTAGAACTTAGTCACCAAGCCTGTTCATGGCACTTGTAAGAGCGTCCAATCGTGACTAAAAGTTCTTGGGCCACCTTCAACAATGCTCTCAAAACTCGCTTCAATTAGAGGCGTACCCGAAGTGCCCCTGTAATAAAAAAAACACTTCCTTTTTTTCTTCATGATCAGATTTTGAAAGCGTGTTTGCTCAACAACTTACTGGCAAAAGTTTGAGCTTTGATTTTATCCAAAGGCCGTTTACTTTGAGTGTAAGTTTCAGGTTTCACGGTCTGCCCTTACTCACGTTCAAAACTGACCGATTGGACCTCACAGGGTTGGATCCAGGAAAACGTGTCGTTAAAGGCACACTAACTTAAAATTTCACCGTGTGAATGCATCTTATTATGTACAAAAAACGCGAGTTTATGCCTAAAAGCGAATGAATATTTACCGCGCTTTCTCGGAATGCAACAAATTCCCTATAGAGGATACTTAATAATTGCTCCTCCCTAGGAATGATCGCGTCACATTTTGCTGAGTGCATAATTATGCATGCATTATAAAGTTTAATTATTGAGATGCATAAAACTTTTATTGGCAAGCCAATAACACCTTTAAAGGTCTGAAAGCCCAAACCCCCGTGCTACATATTTATTCTGCGGCGTACACAAGCATTGTATTCTTAAACTAGTGAGCCTTTGACGTCATTTTCTCCTCGATCCAGCTCTCTCAATATCTCAAAGTTACACCATGTAATAATTTCAGACCATGAAATAGGAAAGTTCCAGTTGAAATAAACAGGTGTCTTTTTGAAAACAAGGCTTAAAACTTTGGTCGTCTTGGTCACAGGGACAATTTAAGTCAGGAAGGACTTGAGAGATCGCTATGAGGAGAATTATTGTAAAGTTTACCATAAACCTCCTCATAACGGCCTCTTAAGTCCTCCCATCGCCCTGAGCAATGCAATGTTGAAATCAACTGCAGCTTTTGAGAATGTTTCCGGGTTTCAAATCAACATGGTGAGGGAAAGGAAGGAAGGGGGGGGGGGGGGGGGGGGCGCCAGGTTGCGCTTCATAGGTTACCTTTGAAACCGCTTGTGCTTTACTGACTTCATCGTCCCACGAATTTTGATCGAGATTACAGTAGAACTTAGCTGGTTTACTCATGTAAATAATGACGTTGTCATACCAGTCAGCTATCTTGCTAACAAGAGAAAGCCAGTGTGGTTTATAACAAAACAATGTCAGCATTAGCGGATGCCAAGGCAACGAAAAAGAGCCTACTGTTAGTTTATAATGCCTTTTTAGCAAGCTTTATATGTATATTGTCTACAGACCCTACGTTTTGAGTATGCCGGAGTATGTTTGAGATCACCGACAACAGAATCAGAGCTGTACCAACACCACTACCCCTTGTGAGAGTTAATACCATCTCCCTGCTTTGATCTTTGCAAAGAGAGTGCCGAAGTTGATATGCTGTCACTCAGTTCTCTGGAATGGCTGCAGAATCTGAGAGTTTGCATGCATGAATCACTAAGGTAGAGGCATAATAAAACCTTCTTCAAATGCCACATATTCTGCACGGCCTCCCCCTAAAATTTGCAGTCATCTTGGAATACTACCAGGATAAGCAATCGATCGCTTTTTTCGAGTAAACCATTCTCATTCCACATTGCAACACTTGAATTGTCGCTCAAGAGCTAAAAATTCAAAATATTTTCTTAGGCCTCCTAGCTGAATCTTTTCAAACCATCCCTAACAAATACACTGCACAGTGTTTGGATAATAAAATAAATATTTATTCTGTCCAAAGGAAGAGATCTTTATCGATCGGCGATGTTTCAAACGATCTCGGGAATAGATACAAATAGTACAACTGAGTTAGGAAATAAAGTCTCTTACTAGCCTTCTTGGTTATCTCAGTTACATTGAATGACCATGTAACTTAGATAACCAAAAAGGAAATTTATTGCCCAGAGGAAATAAATGGATTTATCATTCGATGTATTTTAAAAATCGAAAGCTCAGTGTTTTTAAAACTCTTAACCAGAGAACGTTTTTAACTTTTCAATTATGCCCCCTGGTTATACTCATCGATTTTTAAAGATAAAACAATTATTGACCTCGGTTATCGTAAAATATCGTGATTTGTCAGTGTTTCGCAGATCAATTATTTCCCTCAGCCTTAGGCTTCGGCAAATAATCGATATGCTCGCCACTGACAAATCACGATATTTTGCTCAACCTCGTCCAATAATTGTTAATTACGCGGAGTGTGATATGCTTAGTTAGTTATTTCCCATGATGCAGTTGGGTCATTCTTGCCATCCGGGAATTTCTTTGGATCTTATCCAGTGAAGAAGCAAAGTGTAAGGCCTCTTTCACTAAGTAATTCATGAGAGTCAAGATCATTACCAAGAGACTCTATTTCCTAACTCAGTTAAAACGGGAGGTCCGAAACAAGATCTAGCACTGTTTTTGTGTATCGTGCGTGAGGTCTGTTGTAGATTACGCAGCACCTGTCTTTTTCAACGGACTTCCCCTGTACTTAAAGAACGAGCTGGCACAGCTCGAGAAAAGAGTAATGTCAATAATAACATCAGGAAAGTGCAACTTGGCAATCGAGGTGGGGGTAACAATCCATTTTAGAGCATCATTACGTACTATGTAGCAAGCTTTTTGATAGCATTGTCAGTGATCCAAATCATAAACTGAAAGCCCTCCTTCCACCAGTCTATGACAACTCGCGCAATAATCTAAACCGACAGCGCCATTTTAATATGCCGAAGCTTTGTACGAACGGAACAAGAAGTACTTTTATATATGCGATGTCGAAATAGTCAGGGATCTATTGTAGTTTCATCCCAGTTCATATATCAACACAAATAGATAATACAAAATTTAATAATATTACTCTAATAATTAGTTTTTGACTTATTATTTAGGACTTATTAGTAATTTTTAAGTATTGTTTTTAATAAACTATCTAGCTATCTATCTATCTGTCAATCGATTGGGATCTACAACTGCTCAGAAGTGACGCCGGCCTACCACTCGAAAGAGATTTCAAGCTTTAGTCACATTGTGAAGTGCGGAAGGACTAGAGAAGATCAAACGTAGACTTTAGACTATTTAGTCGATTTTTGGCATTCGTTCTTAGTAATCTAAAGCTCAATTCGAACTTGGCGACAAATCACACAAAAGACAACAGACAGACAAAAACTGACAAAAACTGACAAATACTCCCAAAATAAAGATTAATGAATCTTATTTCAAGTAATAAAATCCACTTTTTTTTCCGTAACCGCAGAACGATCACGCAGTATCGATACATTTTCCACAGTTGCTTGGCCTTCGCTTGGTGTCACTACCTCTGACATGGCTGTAGGAATAAAATAATATAAAAAGTACGGGAAAGTTAATTTACCTTTTTATAGCGTCATTTCCAGAAGTTGAATGAATGCGCATTCGTTAGGTTTTTCTATATAGTAGTGTCGAACGGGAACGTTTCAAAAGCGATTGATTAATTCTTAACCACTTTTAACGCAAGATAGCCGTAGCACACTTTTAATTAATCTTTAATTTCGCAGGCCAGGCCTCTTATCCTAAGCTCAGCCTCGTTAAAACAACCTCTGATGCGTGGAAACTTATACAAATTTTATTTTTGTTTTTCTTGTAAAGATCTAAGTTCTTTAAATGATAGTTTAGAGGACAAAAATCCCAGACTACAAAGAGCTATTTGAAAGAGGTCTTTGATGAAAAGGAGAGAACAAAGTCTTGCATATGTCATCAACGTAATTCGTACAAGGACAGAAACTTCGCGTCAGTCCTTGCAAACTACTGAGAACAACTGTTCCTTCGAATTCTGAAGCCAATTGCAGTTTGCACAGATCCACTATCAAATACCAACCGATGTTTGAGTAATGCCCTAAATGTAATTTTATTGTGAAGGAAAACAAAAAGTCTGATTCAAAATTGAAGGAAATCAGTGTAAAGAATTTAAAGACTGTTGTGATTGATAAATAATCAAAAAGAAAAGTTTCCACTAATCCACGATTATTTCAAGCGGGCTTTGAGCAACTAGACCCTGAATGCTATACTGTTTGACCGGAGGTGAAAAACAAAAAGAATGAAAAAATTCGTTGGCAACTGAAACCCAAGAGAGGTAACATTTAAACTCCTACATCTACCTACTTCCAACGTTCCTATTGTGAGGATAGCTGTCTACCTTTTTTCTTCTTTTCTGCTTTTTTTTTTAGGGGGAACATATTCGCTTTTTGGTACTTACCACAAAAGCCACAGGTGTTTGGGCATAACTGAATCATTTTATCTTGGTCCTCCGAAGGATGAGAGCACGCACCTCGTGACTTTAGTTCCATGCATCTAAAGGGATCTGTCTTGTCCACACAATCCTCTACGGAAATAGGCAGCGAAAATTCAAACATTTGAAGGGAACGCAGAATTATATAGCATTATTAGGACGCGTTTGATTGACCCTATTCCGGAATAAGAATACCTGGGGTGATAATTAAAATGGTATGTTTGGCGCGTTTCGAAGCAGCAAGGTTAACAAAAATATGTTTAAAGTAGCATTTTACCAGCTATTTGACAATTTTAATGTGAACACAATCAGAAACCCATAAGGGTTGAAACGTGTAACGGCCCCTTGTGTGCTGGGAAACAAGCTTCTGAATATTCAATTTGCTAAGTACCATATTTGGAACAACAAGAGCGAGGGGTTTCCAAATATGGTACTTAGCACTGAAACATTCAACCAATCAGTTCGCGGTGAATATTCGGAAGCTGTGAACGCGCGTTACACGTTTCAACTCTTATGGGTTTCTGATACAATACAATACAATACATACTTAATTGACCACTCCCCCATAGGGGCTTTTCAGAGCCAATGAAACACAATCAACGAAACAACAGAACACAACAACTACAACTGTTAAAAATCCCAACTGGCCGGAGGCGAACCAGTTGGTTATTTACAAGTGGAGCTGGGAAGTTGAACCAGGGACTACCAGGATCAAATTCAACGAGTGGTCAGAGCGGGTCTTGAACCCGGGATCCCTGGATCTCAAGGCAAGCGCCCTAACCACTGGGACACACTGCCTCCTCTCCGAAACGAAGGATTTCTAACTTATATTCCATGTATTCTTATTCAGGAATAAGGTCAATCGAACGCACCCTTAAATTCTCAACCTCGGTTTATGCATTTCTCGTGCTCTGATTGGTTCACTCAATCTCGGTGATCAGCTCATATTACGTTTATACCTTATATGGTAAATGATTGCGCTAAGCGTTGCTAAGCTAATTTTTTTCTCGCCAGAAAGCGGAATTTCTCTCTGAATAAAGCAAAAAAAAAGAAACGTTTTTGTGGAAAGTTTTGATCAATTGCGACGTTTAGAAGTACGCGAAAAGGTAAGAAATGTTTTTGTGATGAGACTGCGTCTGTCTGACCACAAGGTCGTACACAACATCGCATCTTCATCAAGTTTTTTTTTTATTTCGCTCGGATTTGCTCGCTTTTTTCGCTCGTCTTTCGTACTTTTTAAACTTTTAGAGTTTAAGGAATTTAATAAAACAGTTATTCCATTCGCGCTTGTTCTTGTTAGATGTGAGACTAGTTATAGCCAAATCGGCGCTACGCGCCTCGTTGGCTATTTACCAGCCTTGTACTGTCCATGAAGCTCTTAAAATGGGGAAGAATCCTCACAATATTAAACTAATTCCTTTTGTTGAATTCGCCAGCTCGCAACGGGCTTAATAGCTCCAGTCAGCGCAACGCAATCGCGTGCAGTCATGGGTTTGAATCCCGTTCATGATCAGACCTGGATCTGTTCGAGCTTCCTTTGCGACTTCTTTTAAAATTACGGTTCGATAAACTATCCAACTTTCATTTCATTCTGTTCCGAAGTTCAAATACTTTATTGTATTTCAAAAGAATCAATGTAGAAACAATCAGGACCGTTTCATATTAGGGGTACAGGGATTGCGCAGTGATGAGAGCACTCGCCTCCCACCAATGTGGCCCGGGTTCGATTCCTAGACTCGACGTCATATGTAGGTTGAGTTTGTTGGACCAGATTTTACACTCTGCACCGAGAGGTTTTTCTCCGGCTACTACGGTTTTCCCATCTCCTGTAAAAACCAACATTTGATTTGATCTGAGTTGGTGAATTTTTTTTATTCTTTACCACATTATGGAAATGCTATTGCCTGACAATGGTAAAAAGTCAAGGTTGTTCAGACAGTTTTGCCAATATTCTGTATTTTGTCATTATTCTAATTTCTAAATATATTCGATTAGCTCTGACAGGTTTTAACAAAAATAGGGTATTTGATAGGAACGATATTTGGTTCACGGTTAGAATTGAGCCAATTTAAAAAAAAATACCCAAAGGGAACGCGAGAAAATTAGTAGTTAATTTTACAGATTTGGTGACGCTGACGTAACAAAAATCAGAAAAACACGCGCGATTCAGGCCTAACGCGCCATACTTGTGCCCAGCTTGCGCGTGACCCTAAAACTCTACGGAAGTCCCAATTCTTAATTATAGCCGAGCACAAGTGCTCTACTAATTGGGGAGATTAAAATATAAGGTAATATCTTTTCAACTAAGATTTAGTTAAAAGTTAAGAAAATAAAGTTAAAATTAAATCTAAGAACTAATTTGTTGATAAATGCTGTCATAATATTATCACCTAATAATTATTTTATGACTAACTGCATAGATGAACAGCAAGAACAACGCATGCATCCGTCGTCCAACAGAGAGCTAATGTCAAAAATTTGAGTAGTGCTTTTAAGGTTGTTCAAGGTTTTTGCAGATCTGATATTTTTGGGCATGCAGTTTTCTCCATAGTTAGCGCAGACAATGGTCACAATATGTTACTGTATGATATCTAGGAACGCTAAAATCAGTTTCAATTGTCTTAAAGAATAAAAAGTGCTATGAGTATGTATGTTGAAGTACACTCAGGGAAAATTGTGTCAGCTTGAGCGAAGGGGCCGTGATCTCTCACCTTTGCACTGGTACAGGTTGTTGATTTCTTCCCTGTCATGAAGGCTAAGACCTATTCTCTGACCGATGGCAGCTGTCGTGTCTTTAGGCACTATGGTTGGTGCTTTCCAGTCCTTGCTGAATGCTAACCTGCTGTAATGCATGACACTGTCGTAATCATATGGTTTGCCAAAGCTGGAACCCACATCCCTTGAATACTTCTTGAAATTATGCTTGTGTTCTATAAACAGAGACGTCAAATTAATGATGTATTAAATTAGTTATTTTTTCAAGAATATGGAAGGTTCCGTATTTTGAAGCTAAGTATTTGAACTGTAAATGTGATATCTTTCGCTTTCAGTGTTTTACTTGTGTTACCAAGTTGCTCTTATAAAGAGGTGTCAAACTCGAACATCCTTAATGTCGTAAAAAAGGTTGCAGCTGTTATTCATCGTGGTAAAGTACAATAATAATAAAGTATTCTCGTTTGTTTCACGATCTGGTCACTTGCATGCTGCTAGTCTTCATCAGGCGATGAGGTCGACTGGTTACGCGTCATCTTTTAAGCAGGATTCTTCACTGTGATTGGTTAGTTTTCAGCAGCTGTGATTGGTGAATTTCGATCCTCGCGGAAGGAACAACACACCGAACAGCGAGGATCGAAATGCACCAATCACGGCTGCTGAAAACCAACCAATCACAGTGGAGCAGTCTAACCTCAGTCTAACCCTAACCAATCGACCTCATCCCCTGATAAGACTAGCAATACGCAGTCGAAACGTCGCGATCTACATCACAAGTGACCACATCGTGAGAAAAACTTTATTATTAACGAACATCCGTTTTACGTTTATGCTTATGAATCGACATCGTTTAAACATCAAGTCAATATAACATAAAATGTGGGCAAATCAAAGAACTACATCTCAAATATAGAAGAAATAATAGTACTTAGTAATAAAGATATAAATTATAAAAAGAATAAAATAAGATTTGTTAATAACTTCTAATTGTCGAAAGACAACGATCTCTAAATAATGAATATTTTTTACTAGTTTGAATATAACTTGGTAACGAGTTCCAATCTCTTATCGTTCTTGGATAAAAACTATGGGAATAATAATTACGATTACAATCAACTTGAATGAAAGATTTTTTTCAGTTGAAAAAGGCCTATTAATACGTTATTTGCAAGCTGAGGCCTACAAGGAGTAGGATGAGGAAGGGAGGTCATTTTAATCTCATTGGCAAAAGCAATTATTACATTATTCATTCGTGGAATTCCTAAAATTTAAATTTTAAGACTTCAACGGAATAAATTGTCAGCAGTCTGCTGGTTTTGGCGCTATAAAGGGAAACGCGTCTATAATTATCTCGGATGTCATAGAATTTTAGTCTTGTTTCCCTCCGGCCAAAAATGACGCCGGTCTCAGACCAAAAGTATCATCAAAGGGGGAGCTAGACACAAGTTTACTATCACAATCACTGCTAAATACATTTAAAAATCGTCATGAACCGATTACAATATCTTACTCTTCAGGATATTTTTCCAGTCAATATGGATGTACTTGTCTCTATCAGGTCTCGTGTGCTCGTGGAAAAATCCCAGTGCGTGCATAATTTCGTGGACAACTGTTCCAGCCCGAACGCAGCCATAACCGATGGAAATCTCTTGCTCGCCTCCAAGGGGATCGCGACCAATTCTCGAATAACATCTTAAAAGTACAGAATGGCCATTAAATCGACGTGTGTGAATTAAATGGGGAAAAAAGCAATAGTTCAGGAATGTATGATCTGGAAGGCTTGGAATAATTAAAGCCCTGCTCTCGCTTAATTTACCCTTTCATTTCCAAATCGAAATGTTCATTCGGCCTAACTTTTACCATAGGTTTCTTTGTTGGGTAGTCATCATGAGAATTTGGTGCTATATCAACATCACACCTCATACCCTGATTATAATCTTCAATACCTGTCTGACTCAGATTTCATTGAAATTGTGAGGGGACTTTACATGCTCATGACTCCTTGGGGACAAAAGGTTAAAAATATAATTTACATGGAACAGTATAGGTGAAAGAGCCATTTCCGAGTTCGTGTCTGCCACTCTTCAAAGCGAGACTAAGTACGACGTTTTTCATTCATATGTAAAGTAGAGCTAATTACCATCACAAAAGCTTTGCACTTAGACTCGCTTTGAAGAGGAGGCAGACATGAACTCGGAAATGGTCTAATACTTGTAAAACCTCGTTCCGGAACCTTTCCCTTCGCTTAAGGGAGAGGTCCTGGGAACGAGATTGTACAGTAGCTAGTGGACTTACCCCTCTCCGCTAATAAATTTGATGTAGTTTTCTTTCGCGGGATTCTTGCCAGAAATTTCCACAAACTTTATACATGTTCGTCTCTTTAGGTGATTAATTCCTTCTCTGATGACGTCAATGGTTAATGGTTCTAATTATAAAGACAAGCGATTAAAACAAAAAAAGCAGTTAAATTTATTGCAGAGTCTTTGGTCAAACGGAGAGACGGTTTGCATTCCGACGCATGCAGGGGTACCACAATGGCATTGCTTTCATGGTATCTTCATTTTGCAGTTTCTGTTTGGCCTAGGCCGCTATGAGGTTCAAGGAAATCATCCGTTAAATACCTGGCAATCAGTATTCAAAATTTCTAGGGCTACAACCTCCTGATCTTTTGGCCAGAGTGTTTGATTGTATTATGCAGTACGAGAAACCTTGCATGCTATTCCTATAATTTCACACTTCAACCGATTTGGATGTTGGGGGATTAAGTGCTGTTATATTTACGTCCCTGACTATTAATTGTGAAATTTGTTTCAACACAGCTAACCTAATTTTTCATCAAACGTGAAGAAAACTACTCCTCCAGGCCAATAATATATTGGGCTGATAACGGCATCGCGTGACATAATTTCTCTTCCAAAAAGATAGTTCTTGGTGTCTTCATCGATTAAGATGTCTCCTTCAAACAAATCTATAATAAAAAACTGGGCATTAAACATAGTGTCATGATGCTGGTAAAAATTCAGAACGATACATGTGAAAGTGTATTGTTGTTTTTAGTCGACGGTGAGAAAGACGAAAATGGTTTTGTTTGTTATTTTTGAACTTACCGGGGTTCTCTTCCTCCTTCTTGATTGCATTCAATTCCACTGCAATACAGAGATCTACGTTAGATCGATTCAGTCACACTACATTCCATGGTCATGGCTATATCTCATAGGATGATTAAGACGGAATGGTGTTTTTTTTTTTTTTTTTTTGGCTCTCATCATCATCATTGTCATCTGTGGATGAACTTGATGACATTTGTTACGTACAATATCACCATGAACCTTTGTCAATCGGCGGCAATGCTGGTCAAAGACTATAGCTATAGAATTTGTTCCCCGATCCTCTAGTTGATGGGTTTGGAAGCGAGTCGAGGGGGCGCAAAACAAAAGTTTTCAGTCCCTCGGGACTCAAAATAGTCGCCACGTGAAAAATGCCCATTAATCACAGCACGTGTTAGCTTCTTCATACCCAGCAAGTTTTTACATCTGTTGCCTTGATACAGTTCGAGTAAAAGTTCCGTAAGGTACTGATATATCAATAGCTCAATCCGACTTAGTGTAAACAGTGAATGTTTTGGTTTTACACACCGTGGTGAGTAAAAAGTAAAAGACGAGTGATTTATCTGCTTAACTTATTCTTGTTTGGGTCAAGACATGATCAACTGAGATTAAAAAGAACCAGACAACACATTAGGTCCCTCTTTAGATACTATTCAAAATATCTTCATGCATGTACACTGTAAATTCAGTCTGCGAAAACGCTAAAGAAAAATTGGAGTCGTGAGCTCTTGTGAGCCCTGGTGTGTGTCAGTATATCTCTGTTAATTGTTTCCTTATTTAGTAGTATTTTAATTCTAGTATTAAACGTTAATACTCTATATATTCTTCAAAATTGTTTGGTCTAAATTACACACGAGCTCATCACTAAAGCCTCTGTTTCATAGTTACATTTTGATGTTTGAGATAACCAATATCTGATAATGTGCTTTACAATCTCAGTCACTGGAAATGAAACAAGATTTGAAACATCGATTAATTATTAATTAATTTATTAATTAATTTTAACTCAGTACAACAGATTTTACTGAACGAAAGATTTCAAAGAATCAGTTTGTTGCTTAGTCGGTGGAGCATCGTGTCGGCAAAATCAGAATTTAAGAAAATTTAGGCCGTTGACTAATTGAAATTATATCCAAATATCAGTTCTACCAAATAAAAAGAGAGTGTTACGGAGCAATCTTTAGTTAATCCTGAATGAGCTTTTAAGCTGTAAATGGTAATATAGAACCATTCCTTTGTCAGTAATTTGCCGCGGGATTCCAAGCAAAAAGATTTTGAGCAAAAAACACCTTTATCCAGCCTAGTTTTGGAAACTTGAAAAATGTTGAGGGAACTTTTTCAAGATTACCTAAACCGATTCATTTCAATTTTGTTCGTTTTCTTTCTTTTTCTTTTTCTTTTTTTTTTTTTTTTTTGTCCATCCATGCATCAATTTTGGCTTTTCTTTCAAGTCTTCCACAGTTTTTACCTGGTTCTTGCCATGTTCCATTCTACTTTGTGAGTATTTTGGATGTCATGAAATCACGCGATTTTGCGTGACATAACCCAATTTCATTTCCACTCCATCAAGGCCAATTCTTTTTTTAAAAAGAAACGGAGAGCAAGATGAACTACCGGCTACGGTGTTTTGTTCCTAAATATTAAATTAATAGACGACATTACACTGAAATTTAAATGCTGCTAAATCATTTCATATAGTTATATGTTGAGCAGTGACGAAATAAATTCGCGTTCGCTGTTCTCGCTAAGGGTCTATTTTTTCTGGTTAAAGGCCCCAGGAAATATCCAACATTGATCCCTTTTTAACAAAATGATTGTTTAGCAGAGTCAAATAAATGACCGTTCATGCACCGGAGCCTAGCTGATCTACGAAGTCTGAGCGAAGTGTTGCACAAGGAAAACTACTACAAACAACATTGTCGAAATGGCGGATGCATGTTAAATGTTGGAATTTAAACAAAATGGAAAACACTTAAGACATAAAAAGGTCTTAATACCAGACTTCTTGATCAGTTCGTCCACATGTTCCTTGAGTCTCCATGATGATCTGCCGTGAACAAAAGCAAAATACACCAAAAGGAAGAGGGCTACTCGCATCGTAATTGACAAATCGCTCCTGGCCTTCAAAGAGTGACGGCGATTCCTTCGGTATGTAAATATCAGTCCTTCATATTGTGCTCAGGATGTGCAAAGAACCCATTTTCAGTATTATTGACTTTATGTATGTAAACCAAAAATGGCACAACTGTGGTCCCTACACCGGATAATTACCTTCACAGAAGACACAGCCGTTAAGACAAAATTATCGAAGTAGTTGTTTTCTAGACTGTCATTTTACTTTAAATTTCTTATGTTTCAGTAGTTTTTCCGCATTCGAGTATATTTTTACGTAATTGGTCTCAGGGGTTTCGTTATTGTTCCTTCACACCTGATTACATCTTTGCTTTTCTTGCTCCAACGGGGCAGTTTGCCTTCTAAATAGAAGTAAGAAAATTTCCTCCAGATAATTCGAATATTCTTTTAAAAAAATTACTAAACAAGATATTGTTTCATTTATTCATTCCTGCTTTGAGATCTTTAGGCGTATGTAATATCGCGCTAACGTCACACGAGCCTATTTTAGTGAGAGATGACAAAATTATTGATAGTAAGTGAAACCTAAATTTATCTCGTTTCAAAATACTCAATACATTGCAAGGTTATATTTTTAGTGACTAAAGAGACAAACAAAAAATAATATGCTAAATTTATTGGTCTTTTGCATGTTATGCAATTAACATCTTTTTAAAGGGTCGAAACAGTTGGGGTGTAATTAAAAAGATTTGGTCTCTTTATGAATGGAGAAATTTACATATTTTCCGCTTTAGAATAAAAGAAAAAGGCAGGGGTTATGAGGTGGAACAATTTGTCGACCAGCTAATTCACCAAAAATTCGAGCCGTAGACGTCGCCGGAGCACATGGGTTGGAGCCTGTTCATAAATTATTATAAATATAATCAGTATTTCGAAAAATATAGTTTCACCTTTTTAGAGAACATCTATATTTCCACATACTGCGTAATTCTGCGAAATCGCCACGTTCATTGCTAAATGGCTTTTCCGAGTAAACGCTTAGTAGCAACAAGGTGATAGGCTCTTGGTAGTTTGTAACACACTGTTCATTTCTTGGCTGAAATCTCTGCTTCATACGTAACCCATACCCTTCAATGACCCTTTCGTGTCAGTTAGGAAGCGTCAAATATTACCAACCACAGCGTCAGATAAACCAGGCTAACGCGAGAAATTTTGGATGCCAGGTTTCGGCTCAACTATCGTCTCTTTATTAGTCTTTATTATTTGTTTTATAATTAAGCAAAAATACCGTAAAAGTTACTATAATTGCTTTTCAGAAAGAAATAATTATAATGCCAAATGAATAAAACCTTAAAATATTAAATTGCTACTTTATATTTAACAAATAGCCTATAGATAAAGCAATTCTCAAAACGCTGGGTATTGACCCTTGGAAGCTGCCTGCACGGAACTCTAAGGCGCGCAGAAGTTTCTTTAGTGCTACGGAGAGACAGATACAGAGGGTGGCCGGGCATTCTGGACATCTTATTGAATAGCGCGCGATCTGCCTTTTCTAAGACATCAAGTATATATTAAAGGGACGGTGTCATGGATTGTTAGTAAAAATCTGGAAAGTAAAGGAGACTGTGCCTGTTTACCGATGACAAACGAAAACTAACTGCCAAAGTGTCTTCAAAACGGCTCTTTTAGCTTACAGAAACCATACTTAAGTGTTTTTAGTTACGCGTAGCCAAGATTAAATGAATGCCAGCTTGAAAACGTCGGGCCGGCGTTTTCAAAATCTCCTCTTCCATCTTAGGTGAACTCCGTAATAACTGAGTCTGGCTCGTTTTTCTTTTAAAATTTAATCGATGTTTATCCCACTGCGGTGATCCAAGAAGCAATTCAAGAATGAAACGGACACCTAAAATTGATTAAGTAATTTTATGATCGAAATAAAAGTGATAATTCCCATGATACTACCCCTGTAAATTAGATAAGATATGTAGTTAGCGTCTTGGCCTTGGAAGTTTGATCAGAGATGGAAGCCAAAACGCAGGTTTAGCGGTTAGCGCTTGAAGGTGAGGTTCGACAGAGTTCAATGCGAATAGCACCATACTCAGTTTGAATTAACTGGAGGCAGCGGCAGTCACTTCTTACACTACCTATGAACAAATGCTCTCTTTTCCAGATCACCTGTTCACAGATTTCATATTGCTTAGGTAAAATATAATAATATTTACCCACTCTTCCAAAGTTCTAAGATTCTACAAATGAGGAAAAAATATCCCCTATAGGAGGACCCGATGACTAGGAGCAAACAACTGTTGTTCGCACCAAATCATAGACTCCAACCCCCAGTCAATGTCCAACAAAAAGTTCACATGTCCGATTAAAAGATCCCTCAAGGAGG
>NC_090871.1:27220789-27223289 GCF_036669935.1 Montipora foliosa | reverse complement strand
TGAAATTAAACACTGGATGACACGAAAGTTAAAGTGAGTTGTCGTTTATAGATTCGGTGCTGCTGAAACTTGAATTCCTCTACAGCATAGGTGGCGTAAAACGTGCGTAGATGCCACTGCGAGACCCAAGATTCGGCGACCTGTGTTTGGTAATATGGCGCTCTTCTCGAGTCGTTCGTATTATTTCAATTTACAACTCATTTAAAACCTCTGCTGGCGGGAACATCTGAATTTTTTACGGCGTTAGCTCTCATTGGAAAATTCTCTGCAACACCATGTTAACACTCATTTGGTCTATGGGAATTCGAAAGTGCTCAGCCACGCCGGCCGTTCATCGGAAAATTGACATTTTGACGGTGTTTTCTGAGCCTGAGTTCGAAAAACACTTGCAAAATACCGTGTTAGATTGCTACCGAAAACAGGGGAAAACACTCAAGAAAACAGCGTGTTTGTCGGTGAAACACTCCTGTAGCAAAATGGACGTTGAACATCGCGTTTTCACTACGTTTTCCCAAACCTAAAAACACTTGAAAAATACCATGTGAGAACGCTCCGGAAAACAGTGGAAAACACCCAGCAAAATAGCATGTTTTCCAGTGTAATTCTCCTGTAGGGAAACCATTGTGGAATGCTATGTTTTCATTACGTTTACAACTTCAGGAAAACATACAATGAACGCCTCGTTTTCTCGCTCCGGATAACTGGGGTAAAATGTGCTGGAAAACACACTGTTAAAACCTATTTTCCTTGTGCAGGAAAATTAGGTGAGAACAACTTATTTTACCTCTGTTAACCAATAGTGAACACCGAGTTTTCCGCGCGTTTTCAAAAACAGGAAAACGAGCTATGAACGCTGCATTTTCCTGTCATTCACCGTTTAGAAAAACACCAGAAAAGCAGGGCTTTATTGCCGTGAGACTAAAGCCTTTAAAAACTAAGATGTAAATGCGCGAGATGGAAATATATACAAAATGGAAGTGTGAAAAATTGTAAAGACGATAAAAGGGAAAATGCGCTAATCTAAAAGAATAGAGTATTGTTTTGGCAAAGGCTTGGAGTTGTTGTCTGCTTCATTAGTGGTACGTACGTATACACTCTTAAATAAGGTGTGTTTTCATAACACACCTTGTGAGTTCCCTGACACACCAAGGTGTGTAGTGGTGACACACCTTTTCACTGTTTATTTTACAGTTCAAGAAAACACACCATCGTGTGTAAGGAAACACATAAGGTGTGTAAGAATTACACACCTTTGTGTTTATTAATAACACACCCTTAGATCAGTTTGCAACACACCATAAATTAATGAGATGCAAATGTTCTTCGACAGGAGAAATCTTCCAGAGTCATTCTAACACACCTCTAATGAAAACACACCTTTACTATTTGAGGACATTTTTAATTCATGCATTATTACCAATATTTTCACAGGGGTGAACCTAACACATTTTCAGGTCTGTTTTAACAACTCAACCTAAATCACCTATAAATATAATCTTTCAATAATAGCCTATTCCTGTTACACATGCATACTTTTCAAAATTATACTATGATTTCAAAACATCATAATTATTGTGATCATAATGCATGTAAAACAATTACATGAAGCTTTGAGTAGGACCTGCATGTTCTTGCTAAAAGCTCTGGCATGTACATTGTATACAACCAAAGTCTGGCTCTAAGTCTTCGTCATAATCAATACCAGGTTCGACTTCATCAGCATCATCCGTTTCCTTATGTTCTCGGTTGTAATGTCTTTGCAGACTATTCACTTTCGAAAAAGACCTTCCACAATTTGAACAATAAACCAGAAAGTTAGGTTCGTTTAAAAATAGAGTAGTGGTAGTCAGCACCAGCCGAAAAGCCTCTTGCACGAAACATCAAAAAAGCTAGTCAGTGTCAAACCACTATCTTGCAAAGTTAGGTTCGTTGGAGTGGAACTTGATCAAGTGTTTAAAAAAATAATCGCTTTCATTTACACGACAACTGTAGTTACAGTACTCGCACGATAGTCATTGCCGGTCGGCAGCAATTTTGAAATAAAAAGTGGTCCAAGATTATCTCATCCAAGATTATCTCATCCTCAAATGGTCACATGATACTTCTTAACCAATTGTAGGGAAGAATAGAGTGTTTTCACGTGACGTCACGGAGGCTATGTTGGTGTCCCTGAACAAAGGAACCGCGGACATGTTGGTGTCCCCAACTAATCCTCCGGGAATTGAGCTCTATTTTCATGCAAATCTTTTCTTTTGTTTTGGTGGAAACACAAGTTTACCGATCACGTGAGTGAAAACACTCTATAGTAAGCGTGGCGTCCCTTCGTGTCCTCAGACGAGCAAACGCGCGACATTTCAAATCTCGGTGTGGTTTTCTTCTCGTTCCAACGCAAAATCAACTTCAAGACAGTAATGGACCTGAAAAATTCAACTACGGAACAGCTTCTTTCGCTTTTAAAAAGGAGAAATGTGCCGCAAGAAGCCCTTGACTTGCTGAGAGG
>NC_090871.1:27213289-27215789 GCF_036669935.1 Montipora foliosa | reverse complement strand
TCATGTTGTGTATTTAATTTTTGAGCTTAAGGTTGAAATGTGATACGGGAGGATATTTTTAGTATTGCTTTGTAAGCAGGAATGGTCCACGAACATAAACAGGTCTGTTGGAAGCGTGCTTGAGTTTCAACAAAATTAGCCCCAGAATCCGCAAAAAATTGCGACGCCGATGAATAATAAAGTAGCTGCTATTTCCAAAATGATGGAATTACCTGGTGATAAATAAACTTGTCTTGGAAAGTAAATTTTTGACTTAGCAGAAACAATGGTCAACCCCGGGGTCAACCTCAGGGGTTTGGGTGATTGTGATCTTTGTTTTGACTTCGCTCATTTGTTGTCAAACTTTATAACACTTGACAGAAAAAGAAACTTACGAAAACCCAGTATCTTGCCATCATTTGACACAGATGCTTCACTGTTTGGCGAGTAAACATGCCGCGGTAACTTAATCACGGCGCCCGCTGAATTCCGGTGATGTCACTTTCGATTTTGCGATTTATTTGCGCAACAAAAAGAACAATAACAAAATTGAACGTAGCAAAACTCTCCTAAAATGTTTGTCGCTGATCGTAACTTTTTATATTCTATATTCACGGTTCAAAATTAATGTTGTTTTCATGTCGTAAATATGTTATTCTCGAGCGACTGTCCTGGAAACTTCCTTCTGCTCTTTCTAAAAACTGTGTATCAATTTACTTTTGCATCAATATTTGTTTTTGCATAAAGCAAGATAACAAAATCTGTACCTTGTTGAGTTCGCATTTGTTAGCGTTAATAGTATTTTCTGTCCAATGCTTCTGTTTTACGAAGGGGTATATGTTTGAGGTCACCCATCCAGATACTAACCCCGCCGGATATCATGACTTAACTTTAGTAAACGTTAGTAAACTTTAGTATTACAAAGGTGCCAGACGCTCAGAGGGCACGCTTAAACTTGTGGTGAAAGAAGTTGTGAGGGAGCTTGAAAATTATCAACATGTCTGCCCAGAAGCCAATCTTTCTGGGTTCAGTACTTTGCTAGTAACCACATGTCTTCTCAGGCTATTTACCCAAGACTTCTACCATGGCACTACAATGATAGACAATACCAAATCAATATCGTGCACTGTTAGAGATACATATTACGCAAGGACAACTTGAATCCCCTGGAAGACAGCACACAGCTCAGTTGACATTTTATATGGAATAAATCGCTGTGTTACTTCACTACCACACGTAAGCAATGTGTGTCTATTTTTTCTAAAGAGGACAGGAATTTCTTCTTTCTGACAAATGATTAATTAATAGGCGTTAGCCAGGGTTTTAACCTCAGAAAAGGATCTGTTTCGTCGTGCGAACGTGTGAGGACCTGTGAGCCAAAGGGCCTCTGCTGGTATGACTTCTGGGTGACCCCTTTAAATGGTCTTAATGACCCCCCAACTTGAAAAAAAAAAAAATTCTGGAACGGTGCACGAACCACAGGAAACCAGTGTACTCTCACGGAGGGTCTAGTTAAGTTTGAAAAATGTGTAAAATTTGCAAATGAGATTACTGATGACGTCATTTACTCAAAGCAATAAAAAATCAAGTATGTAAATAGAGCTGTCTCGATCAATTTGCAGCGGAGACTATTGAAACTGGGTAGGCTAATAGTTATACAGGCAACACCTCCGGCTGTAAAGAAATTGGTTCCCGTGGCAACTCACTCTTTTCCAGTCCCCTTCAACCCGATTAAATATTTTTGGTAATCATAAACTAGAAAAACATTTAGCAAGGCAAAAAACTCGACCTAAAGTATTTATATGCTTGCAGGATCATGCAGATGAGGCACCATTGGCAAATATCAAAATAGAACGCAAAGGTGGCCAGAATCCAGCTTGTTGCCATGGTAACAAAACTGGTATGCTCATATTGTGGAGCACAGATTACCGGGATGGCCTGGTTTGCTACGATCGCAGCTCACAAGTCCTTGCGATTTCATAGCAAACGGGTCAACCAACCTGACTGTTGCAGCTGGCCTTCGCGTTTCCCAGCTGGGTTCCCTGCGCGGACATTTTAGTTTCGGGCATGCGCATAGATGGCCTTTAATGTAAAACCACGATGGCTAAGGCTGCGTTCGATTGACCGTATTCCGGAATAAGAATAAGAGGAGTGGTGATTTAAAACGGTATGTCTGGCGCTTTTGAAGCAACAAGGATAATAATATATGCTTAAAATAGCATTTTAGTAAGTGTTTAATAATTTGAATGTGAATCTTCGTAAAAACGAAGGATTTCTAACTTCTATTCCACGTATTTCCATTCCGGAATACGGTCAATCGAACGCGCCTTAAGGTTAATCGGTTTTCACGGTTTGTACGGCAGTTAAGTTGACTTTTATGAAGGCCCATCGGTGTAACCGGAATTGCCTCGTGCCGAAATAAACGTTGAAATTTACGGCTAGTTTACATTTGCATCTACACTGACCGTCGTAAGTTTCCGGAGTAAACGTTAAGAGACTTTTATCCTATGACAGAGCCAAG
>NC_090871.1:27180789-27208289 GCF_036669935.1 Montipora foliosa | reverse complement strand
CTTTGAACCTTGGAACTAAATAAACCAGTAGGTTTTCGTCGAGCCTCTATCCATATTAAGTTGATTTCTTTTCTGTTGCTTAGTGAAATAAAGGAGAAGTAGGGCGATGAAAATAGTAACAAAGATGATTCTAATCTTCAAATTATAACGATCATGCAAAACTATCCCCAATTTTTTCTGCGCACTACGATGTTTCGAAGGCCAATCACATACAGATGCAAAAGCCTTAAGCTGCTTACGCACTTTTTTGGAAATAACATGTGATCACGTTGTAGGGATTTTCAGAGAGAGTAGATAAAAGCAAAGTGAACACAGATTACGATGATGATCACCTTTATGCCAGAACCAGAGTTCGAAGCTAGAACCCTTTCATTTGAGGTTTGAATATCAAGTTAATCATTTTCATTATTTGTTGCCCCGATTGCGAACAAGTCGCCCATTCATATCATGACCACATCATGTTCTTTGTAGATGAGAAGCGCACAGTCATTAATGCGCGTTACAAAGGATGTTACCGGGACGGACTTGAAAGCGATTTCGAAAAGATGATTCCAATCAAACGCAACGAGCTTGGAGTGCGGTCATGCGCTGGGGAGTGTCAATCAAGGGACTACGCTTATGCAGCTATTCAAGATGCCAAGTTCTGCATGTGTTCAAGGCAACATAAAAGGGCTTACGGATTGGCAGAGGACCAAAACGACTGTCTCACGCGGTGTCCTGCTGCCGAATCTGAAGAAGAAAAATGCGGCGGACTTTGGAGAAACGCTGTCTACGAGATAAGTGAGTCCACTACGTAATCTGCGTCGCAGGAAAAATTATCGACTTACTGCTGAACTCCGTTATTTCGAGCTCAGAAATTTCAAATTCCCTGGAACTAACGTTCATTTCCTTTGGTTTTTCCCTTTTTTTGAGTCTTTATACTATGCTTAATTCGAACTCAGTTACTCCGAAAATCCATGCTTATTCGAACTAATACATGCTTGCTATGGACTTCACTCTACTTCTTTATTTCGAAGTTCAAAAAGGGGGTGACTAACTTCAGACGCTGTCAAAACACACAATGGGCCATTTCCGAGTTGCTGTTTGTCTCGGTTTCGAAGTGACATGTCTTGGTGCTCAACTATTGTAAGGGAAATGAGTTTGATTTGCATAAGAATACGCAATTCATTTCATTTGAATGTTTGTGCACCAGGACTCGCTTTGAAACTGAGGCATGCGGCAACTCGGAAATGGGCTATTGTCTTCGTCCATTGCGCAAAATTCGAAATTCACAATCTGCCAGTCCCGTAAGTAAACCATGCACGAGTATAAAGTGTTCTCAAAGAAAACTTTCTGGAGGGAAAGCCTCTCAGATAAAAGAGAGGTTAGGCAAACGTCGGAGTGGAATTAGGGTTTTGCCAAAAATTTAAGAACCCTGCTTGAAATTAGCTCATTTCTGTTTTGTTAGCTGCAGGTATCAAGCAACGTCTCAAAGGAACGAGACACGATAAAATTAGAGAATTGTCACGCTTTTTATGATAAGCAAGAACCTGCCGTTTCCCGTTGGCCGTAAAACTCATGCTTAACCTCTCGAAAGTCGCAATATTTGTTCGATTGAAATTATCTAACCCTAACTATATTATTGAGAAATTTTTAGCACATGAAAGCACTCTCGTCACCAGAGCCTCAGATCTTATGACTGCGCATGAACCCGAGGCTCTGGGAAACT
Organism: Montipora foliosa; assembly: GCF_036669935.1. Taxonomy (NCBI): domain Eukaryota; kingdom Metazoa; phylum Cnidaria; class Anthozoa; order Scleractinia; family Acroporidae; genus Montipora; species Montipora foliosa. Next base: position 27,206,581 of record NC_090871.1, on the reverse strand, counting down.
CTATGTGGGAGAGCATGCGCCGTGTAGTTCTTATAGTCAAAGATTGGCTATTTGAACTTATGACGCCTGCTCACTCCTCGTGCCAACATAAATGCACCAATCAGAGACGCTTTTCATTGTTCTTCACGAAAACCAATGAGACGACATTAACTGAAGAGAGTGTAGTGTAACGTGAAGTGCTACACGGCCATCTTCAGTTCCGACGGCCTGCTCCCGTCTGACCTTGTAGCTCACTCGGTAGAGCGGCGGAGATCTAACCCGAAGGTCGTGGGTTCAATTCCCACCCTGGTCAGAGTTTTTCTCTGTCCTTGCGTGGGCCCAGTTCCATCAGTAGGCTAACGCTCACATCGTTCATATGGGATAGAAATCTAGCACTTCACGTTACACTACACTCTCTTCAGTTAATTCTGTTTAAAATATAAGTGCTACACGGCCAACGCAAAAAGATGCATGTTTCGCAATAGGCCTTTTTAGATATATTAAAATTCAGCTTGAAAGAGACGTTCTGAGGACAAACACAAATGAAAGCGGATGATATGGAACTATTTTTCACATTCATTTCAACATGTTTCTATTGTTTTTGTCCTCACTGCCTCACTATCAAGCTGAATATTTGATATTTCGAAAATGGCCTATTGTAATGGAGATGACTGAAATGTCACTAACCCTGGTAATGACATTTTTTGACGGTAGCTCAGGGGTGCAGTTGTGAGAGGAATGGCGCAGTGGCGAGAGCACTCGCCTCCCACCAATGTGGCCCGGATTCGATTCCAGATCCTGCGTCACATGTGGGTTGAGTTTGTTGGTTTTCTACTCTGCACCAAAAGGTTTTCTCCGGGTACTCCGGCTTCCCCTCTCCTAAAAAAACCAACATTAGACTTGATTTGTGATAATTGTTAATTTCAGTTTGCAGTGTCCCCAATTAGTGCTTCAGCTCTAGAACGACTGGACACTTAAAATAAAGTTACATTCCTTTCCTTTCGGGGATTCACGGACTTAACCTCTGAGGAAAGTATTTTTACTCAACACTGAGATTAAGGGACACACCAACGGCAAAAAGGTTGTCATTTGCTGTTAGCCAGAAAGCCGAATTTAAATCTCTCTCTGAGACAGGCAAGCGTGTACGTTCACATTGCAAAAACGTGGATACATGTATGCTAGCTATTCTAGAGTGAACACTAAAACAGTCACGATTCACGACCACAAGACAGTTGGCGACTTCAACTCAACCATGCATTGATTTGAGAACTCAGCGAGTGTAATTATATTATAATTGCTTCCTTATCAAAATAGGTTCACAAGAGCTACAACGCGGAGGAGTGAGATTGAATGAGGTGGCTGACAAACTGGAGCGCTTGTTACCAAGGAAACAAGAGCCTGAGCCCATGGCTCAGCAGACCCCCGAGAGATTAACCAATCAATTTAACCGCCTGAGGATGAGATATGGTAAATATTAATGACGGGATAGGTAAATGACAGAGGATTTGACACCGGTACTCATCTTCCACTGTTGAACAACAATAAAATTTCTGCATGTGAATCACGTATACACGTTCTTCAACCAAGAGTAAACGATTAAAATGGTTAACTTCAAAGTGTCCTGTATGTTGTTTTCATTGTATAGCAAGTGTGCTTTTGACGAACTAATAGTAAGAAAGCGAAAAAAAAAATTGCATCCAAAGTCGATATCTAGGGAAAACAAAACCTGCATAGATAGACATACAGTACGAACGTCCGTATGAACCTCTATTTTCACAAACCAGGCTGAACTTAGTACTTCTCATTTTTCCAGTTAATTTTATTGTCTATCCGCTTCATACTTGGGCTGTAAAATGAACTGAAAAAACTGGCGCTACTTTTTGAGAGAACGAGGTTCGTAAAACATCTATCACATCTCTCGATGACGATCTTTGAATCAAGTAAAAAAAAACCTCTTAAATTTAGGGTGCCGGACTCAGTGCAGAATGCCATCTCACAAATTGACCAATTACAGTGCGCGTACGGATCAGTCACCGTTTCGGCGTACTACCTGCGAGACAACATGGATGTCGACGTTGTTACACAACATTTGAAAGTTCTTGCGCACGGTTCAAGTGAAAAAACTCTTACAGTGGAACCTCGATTTAAGAAACGTCTATACAACTAAGTCCTCGATATAATGAATATAATTCCTCAGCCCGGTCAAAGTTAAAGCAAAATGTAAGGTGAAACAGAACGTCGATATAACGAACCTCCATGAAATGAAATACTCGTTATAAGGGACCCTTCATTTATTATGAGAAAGGGGGGGCTGGTGGGATTTGGGGGGGGGGGGGGGAGCACTAAAAAAAAATTGGCTTGAAAGGGGGGGCCAGCCGAAAAAAAATGAAGGAAAAGGGGGGGGGGGGTTGGACGAAAAAATTAGATTAAAAATAGGATAAGAGATTTTACAAATTGAGGAAAAAATTGACCTCGTTTACTTATAACAAATATACTAAAACCCAGAGAGCGTAGCTAGATTTGGAGACAAATTCATTGTGCAACCAAAGTTTGTGGTTGACTATCTCCAGCATCTTGAGGTCATGGAATTCAAAAAAAGGAAGAGACTGGAGGAAAGGGCAAGGGAAAGTAGGGAGGCAAGAGAAAAGTCCTATGAAGATTATCATTGGGCTAATTTTGTGAAGATGCCACCAAGCTAAAAAAGCTCCGTGTGGCAGAATTGAACAAATACTTAAAACATCATGGGCTATTAAAACAGCATCAGAAGAGCAACAAGAATGACAAAGTGAAGACAATTATGGGACACTTCTTGCGAATGAATACTCTCAGAACTGGACAAGCCGAAGTGGGAGGCAGGAATGAATCAGGTCAACTAAACAGCAGTGATGAAAGCAGTGAGGGAGAGGAAACTGATGATGACTACAAGAGTGATGCCCCTGACTCTGAAGACGACTCAAATGATGTCGTTCTTGCTTTTATCGCCTCAGATGAGGAATACGCAGACGAGCGGCCAGCTACAACACGCTCAGGACGAGCTGTAACAAGAAGAGCAGAAATTGACTTTTCATTCTTTTGAGTGATTTGTTAAAAGCAGCTTTCTAGCTTTCAGGTTTCTTTCAATAAATTATGTGAAATGTAACAAAACGAAATTTGAATGCTGCAGTAACTTTTAACACCACATGTATTTTTTATTCAAGGGGGGGGGGGGGGGCCCTTCCAAAAAATTACTCTGATGAGGGGGGGGGGAGGGGGGCAGGAGGAAAAAATCCACCAGCCCCCCCTACCCCATATAAAATGAACGGTCCCTGACGAACACAATTTGGAGACCCAAGTGTAAAATCTACCTCGATATAACAAATAAACATCAAAATACAACAAATGATGATGTCAAAAAGAGACCAAAAACGTTTTATCTAGCATTTAAAATAGTTTTCGATTATTTAAGTATGTTATATAAGCAGACTAGAACTCGTATCCTGAGAAAGCCTGAAATATCATATACTGTTCAGTTAACGGGCAACGCAGCTTTGTGCATTGAAAATTGTAGCCACAGATCTTAACAAATCACAATTCAGAGCTGGGTACTCTATAGAGCAACTTAACTCTTACAATATGGTTGCAAAAAATTAACTATACCTCGATGAAAGAAACATTTCTGCTGTTGCTCAAAAAAATCGTTATAACGAGGTTTTCGATGTAACGAAATCTCGATATAACTAACTAATTTTCTCACTCCCCTGGTACTTAAATCGAGATTTCACCGTATGAGTCATCTCGATATTTTGTGTAGTTTAATTAAAATACCGACTCGAGTATGTATACAGTCAAGCGGAAATGTTGCAAAGACTATATCCCTGCGCCCTTTATCCATGATCAGGATGAAAGTTCCTACAAAGAAATTAAATAAGAAAAATACAAGTGAGCAATTGAGGTTTGAACGAATAGCCCTGCCACCTACAAGCAATCAATCGTTTCGTGATGTCAAGGGTCCCGTTCCAAAAACTCCGTTTATATCTTAAGACGGGAGAGGTTCTGAGTCATCCATTTTAGTTACCTTGAAAATAGCTTTCAGGTACCAGGCCCCAGGACAGAGTACTCGAAGCAGACCCATGCATATCACTTGTTACCATTGGTTAAAGGGTATGAAAATCTAAAGGTCGTGATCTTTATACCTGTTGAGAGCTAACAAACTTCGAGCAAACCGGGTCAGTTCGCTAATACCGAAAGTTGTTGCGCTAATGCGTTCATATCCAGTAAGGATTGCTTTAAGGTAATTCCCTTGAAATTGTTCTACTATCAAACTTTTTTGGAAACTTGGCATAATTAACATTCATGATATGAACATTAAAAAAATGCAATAAAAAAATGGGGTCACCGTGCTTGTTTACGCGTCAGCAGGCTCTTAAAATGGCGTATTTTTACTGTTTTTGCGTTAAAAATTCGAATCACCTTCATACAGAATTAAGTCTTGGTTACTTCAAAGACACAAAATTTTATTTTGAAAATAAAGCTTCTTTTATTTACATAAACAGTAATGCTTCCTTTACGCCGACTTTGATTCCCTGGTTGTGTACTTTTTGGGACAGTTCCGTGGTTAGCTTGAAGTCCTCGCCTTGGATAAAATACACACAGTACGGAACTGTTTTCCAACAAAAATCATGTTCTACTATCAAACTTTTTTTCCTCTTCAAATACGTTCTTTATTAGACTGTTCTTAGCAAATACCTGAAAAAAAAATCGGGGGTCACCGTGCTCGTTTGAGAGAAAAGGAGCATTTATTTCGCTATCGGGTTTAGTTTGAGCGAAATCTCTTACGTTTTGTATGCGCACGTGCACATGTGCGCGCGGATTTGCGCGCGCTACTGACGCGAAAATCGTGCGCAGTAGGGATGCGCAATGCAATACTAATGAATTACATGTACCTTAATTTTGCTTTTAGTTATGTTAGACTGTATTTGGTACGAAATAGCCTGCGAAGCGCGCGAAGATTTCTCCGCATTCTGGCTGTGCGGAAATTGGGGTGCGAAGCAAATGTTCTTTTCGCCCCGCCAGTCAAAGCGGAAAATCGGAGCTTCTCGTTTAAATGGGAATGTTTGCTAGGCACACCAATGGTTACTGAAGCTCATAATTGGCGAAATAAAAGAGCTGAATGCCACCGGGTCTAACTACTTGTTTTCAATTCAGAAAACACCCAGGACAAGAACATGCAAATTGGTTGGAAGCTTTGGATTGTTTGTAAAGAGCATTTGAAAATGTAAATAGAAAATGGAATATATATATGCATTACCATTACCATTTTGTAAAACGAGACACATAACAGTACGAGCTTAAGTTAATAAATGATATGGTATAAGTTTCCCCGTCTCCCCCCCCCCCTCCCCCACCCCAGAATTTTCTTCCAGCCCCCTCCCTTAAACGCCTGCCTCCTATTTCTCATGCATTTTTTGCTGTAAGGTGATTTACCTCCTAGGACTTTTCTAGAGCATACAACATTCTTCCTGCATGTACAGTGTGAACAATCACCAAGGGACTTCATCCTCTATCATTATCTTAATTACCTTTCTTACGAATTGTGGCAAAACAAACGCACTTCTGTGAACGTCTGCATTATAATATTTAAGTCCCATTTCTTCAACCTCCTTCTCACTAAACAATGTGACGGGGTCTTGAAATATTGTGTTCTGAAAACGGCAAAAGAAAACAATCACTTTAAAAACCAAGACGCCGGGCTACGGCATTAGAAACGCTAGAAAGCAACATTCTTGGTGTAAAGAGGAACGATGGGTTGTTGAACGTTTGGCACGCATATTAGTACATTTTTTTTTGTACTCGACGAAAGACAACAACGTGAAATAACCAAATGAGCAACGTAAAATTCAACGGTGAATCGTTCGTTGTTTTTTTCCCTCTCAAACCATTCGTACCAATCCTGTTAAAGAATTTTCACCTATATTGTACAACGTGAACAAGAAATACTGAAGACAACCCTGGCTACAGTACCTAAAATCACGTCACCATTTTGCTTATGTCACGTTTCTGGTGCCGCAGCAGTCGTCATTTCCTAAACTCCCCAATAGCTAGGGATGAAGGAGAGGCCGAAATGGTTAAGCAAAGGTAATTTCTCCGACCCCTGACCCAATTAGCAAAGTCACAATAGTCTGATTGACAATTAAAAAGTAAAGACGACTCGACAAGCAGAAGTCAGGTTGTGGTTGTAAGAGGTCAGCACAGTTCAAGGTTTTTATTCACACATACTTACAGAATAAAGCATAGCACATCTATATTAGGTCTTTTCATGAGCTGACTTTTCTGTGTCGCGCATGCTTACTGCTGTTTACGGACCGTAAACAGTATTGGACCCGACTAAGTTTGTGTATTGAACCCGGGTAGGAGGTGAATGATTTCACCACTACGGCAGCCCTGCTCCTTTGCAACATTAGAGACTTTTAGCACCGACGACGAGTTCGACTATGAATACGAGTTTAGTTCGTTCTCGTAGTCGTACCCATAGTCGAAAAAATAAGGTTAAGCATTACGCCATACATAAAAAACGAGTACTAGAATAATTTGGCGCCTTTTTTAATCAACGCTAGCGGGCGCTTTCACGTTCAGTATAAAAAGTTTTTGAAAGCGCTGAAAGCGCTACAAGCGCGTTATGTTAAAAATGGCGCTACGAGATGTTTAAGAGCTACTTCTCTTAGGCCTGTTAAATGGCCTTCATCGATCACGAAGAATTCTCTGTGCTTTTTGATGTACATCACGTTACCTTGTGGCATGATAGTTTTAAAGAAATTTTATGACTGGTCAATTTTCGGGTAGAAGACTCTCCACACTTACGAGAAGCTTGAACAAGTGTGAGTTTATTTTGCGATTTGTTTAGAGTCAATCTATTGAGATTAAAACTGCTTAGCTCATTGATGGAAACTTGTAAAAAAGGTAAGTTTAGCTTACACCTGAACGAATTTCGATCAGAAGTCGGTTTTCCAACCTTTGATTTCGGCTTTTCTGAGTAAAGCTGCGGCTACCGTGGCAAAAGCAAATAAAAGCAAACCACTAATAATCAGTCTATCGAGTTCCTGTCAAGATAAATCTGCTAAAAAAATTAGCTGTCGTAAAAAAAATAGATATTTTCCTTCCTTCGTTTCTTTACTTCACGGCGAGCGCAAACACGGGCTACAGTTCTGAAAGCAGTTATAACGGTGCCCATATGCAAAATCAGAGCCAATATCCTATTTTCCCCACAAAACTTAAATGAATATGTATGTACGTTACTGTACAGTAGAACCTCGATTATCGATTATCGATTGGGACTAAACGAAATAGTCTAAAGCGCATTTAAAACCAGCAAAGTATAAAATTAAATCGAATTTACGGCCGACGGTCTAACTCGTTTTCCCACTACGACTTTTCACTTCAAATTCGTCGTACCGCGAGTCCGCAGTACGAGATTTGAGACTTTGCGTATGCTCCTTGGAACTTGCTTTCAGATCTCGTACTCGTAGTCGTACTCGTCATCGGTGCTAAAACTCTGTATTTTGCATCGCCATATTTTGAACACTCAACGATATTTTGAACAACCAACAAGTAAGCAATTTATAGATAAGAAACCTTGTTTTTGCTACACAGTATAAATCCTATCTGTCCAGATGGGTAGGTGGGTACCGTAGTAAAGCCATAATTAACAACTGGAAACAGCTTCTTGCTGAAATCTAGGATGGACTTGATGAGAGGAAGCTCTAACCATACACATTCACCTGAAGAAAGAAAAGAAAAACACGTTTTTAATTCAACAGTCGTCTTTTTCCCTTCAAAGACTGAAAAGTGCGAGAATCAGGAAAGTCAGTGAGCAGTTCAGTTCCCTTTGTACCTTGACAACACAAAATGCCATCAGGTTTTAAAGCTTTCTTCATGAGTTCATAATATGGTTGTTGGAACAATGATTCTGCAGGACCTAAAAGAATAAAAGTATTATAATGAAAAAGTGTGTTAAGTAGTAGTAGCAATAATTTGTAATTATTAATCATCAATGATTGTTAAGAAAAAAAAAAAAATTAATAATGACAATAACAATAACAACAACAACAACAACAGGATGGTCTTAGGGCATGCAAGGACTAACCAAAAAATGTGACAATGACATCGATTGATTAAAGAAAGCCGGGCCAATGATATTGGGCCTCATTTGTGGTTAGAAGAATGTTTGAACATCTTTGGAATTGCAGAGAATATGAAGAAGCTATACTGAGTGAAAGCATGAAACAGCTGCATCGAGAGCAGAACTAACGTCAGGCTCAAGTACATATGTATTCTTGAAGGAGTGCACATCCAAAGAGGAATACTGTATGTTAGGAAGAGGCCCTTTCAGCCATCTTGTTTGTTATTACAATGATTGCATTGACCCTTCTACTTTATAGAAAGTAGAGATTTGCATACGAATTTAATGTTCACAGACGACCTTTAAGTGCTCCTCTGACCAAAAAAATCAATTCTTATTTTTCTTTGGATTTCAAAACTATGTTAACTAAACACTAAGCGACCAAAGTTTTAAGTTTTGATTTCAAAAAGACACCTGTTTATTTAAACTGGAATTTTCCTATTTAAAGGTCCGCCATTTACATGTAACTTTAAGATCTTGAGAGAGCTGGATCGAGGAGAAAATGACGTCAAAGGCTCATTAGTTTAAGAATACAATGCGTGTACGCTGCAGAATTAATATGTAGCACAGGAGCTTTCGGCTTTCAGACTTTTAAACTTGTATCTTGCACATATAATTATACAAAAGTCATGTAATACATGTAAGCTGCATTCACACACTGAAATTTTAGGCTAGTGACTAACTGACGTCACTTTTCCCTGGATCCAACCCTCTGAGGTCCAGTCGGTCTGTTTTGAACCATGAGTAATAGTAGACAAATCGAAAACTTACACTCAAAGTAAATGACCTTGGATAAAAATCAAAGCTCCAAATTTTGCGAGTCAGGTGTTAAGCAAAAACACTTTCAAAATCTGAAGAAAAAAGGAAGTGCTTTTTTTTTTTATCACAGGGGCACTTTAAACTTTATTCTAAAAGTGAAAAGGGCCTAGAGTCACTTGTCCACACAGTGTGGGTGTTCACTGAAGATATTGGAAGCCAAATGCCTGACAAAAAAAGGACTCACATAGGTCTGCTGAAATCAAAACTCAATGGTGGCAATACCGTACGATACAAGGAATTAATACGTGGATCTGGCATGATTGGGTCTCTTCCATATTTCCAAGCGTCGAGAAGGCAGCAAAACGCAAAGAGTGTACAGATCTGGAAAGTACTATCGCTTTTAAGAAAAGAAAGATGGACAACAGATTAAAGGAGTTACAAGGAAAAGAGAGGTCATGGGCAATTCTTTAGACAAATAGATTTAGACCTGGATGTGGCTCCAACAAGGGTATCTGATTGACTGAAGGAGGAGACAGGGGGGCTCTTGGTGGCGGTGCAAAGAAATAAATGCAATCAGTGCTATAATAAATACAGACAGAACACAGCATGACTCTCATTGCCAAATGTGTCATCAGAAAGTTGAGGCAGTAAACCATATGCTACCGGTAACACCATGCTGAATTCAAAGACAGTGAAATGTCAGTTTCCAAAGAAGTGTAAGAAGCTTTTCTGCAAATGAGGAATTTTATCTAAGTTACGTGCTTTCCAAACTTTTCTAAATCTGGGTGGCAAAGGTGCCCAATCAACATTTTAATTAACCCCATTCAAACAGGTTTTATCATATATCAGACATCAGTTTAATCAACAATATTCTTGAACAGACCAAACCTCAAAACATGCCAGGTGTACTTAGTATATTCTTGAAACTTCATCTTCACAATGGAATAAATTGCATCATTCAACTTTGCTTATTCCATTATACAATGCTAGATCTTAATATTTCACTACAATTCTAAAAGTACAACCTTAAAGAAAGTGTTTTGCACAAGTTATTTCAAGTTGAAAGAGGAGAAAAACACTCTTAAGGCTAGCCGTTATAAAACCCAATACCTAGTTGTATCGGCAGAAAAATTTGAGCATGTAAGATCACACATGATAGAAAAATACTAGCCTGCTAACAGGCTCCTTCATTGAAAATGACACACAGTCAAAATGTACATGTAGGGGTTTGGTCACTAGTTTTGAAACTAGTAAGCAAGCCCCTATATTTTGACTGTGTGCCATTTTCAATGGAAAAGCCTGTTTGCAGGCTATAAAAATACTAAAAGAGCGCAAGGGCCGTACTGGGGAATCTTGGCCTGTGGTCATGGCAGTACTGTCTGTGCGTAGCAAGGTCCGCACAAAAACGACGCCCAATCTTGTCCAGAGCAAGTGAGGTTAGTAAGTTGTTCATTATATGGCATCGTTTCTTTGAGCGATCGGACACTTCACCGGTTTGTGAATGTTTGTAATCTTTGTCTTCCATCAGCGAACTTTGAATGCCAACCTTCATTCAAAACTAATAAAATTCTGCTTGCTATAATTGTACTGTTGTGATGAGAAAATTAAATTCCACTTTTTATATAAGAAAGTTTTTGTGTTTCACGCAACTTGAATTTCCCGGGAGAGAAAAAAAATACAGAAACAGACCGTTTCCATGAAATTGGTTTGTATAACTGTAAAATCCTGACCGAAACCAGCCAATTTGAGTGCTTCATTTAGGCTGAGAATTGCTTGCCATAATTATAATAAAAGGTATTAAATAAATGTGAGCTCTACCAAACCGTGAAAGAGCTTCCAACACTCCAAGTGGCAAGAAGGGTGTCTAGTGTATTTTATTTTCACTTTGTTGCCCATCATAGGAGACGAATGCTCCCAGGACTTGAATTGTCATCCTTCTGGCGGTATAAATCCAAAGGGACATTTCTCTCCACTTCATGTCCTTGGCCCCACCCACAAGGCTTTGGTTTTCGAGGGGTTTAATTAGTCTCAGCCCAGATATGACCCGAATTCATCTAATATGAAAATAATTCTTTTATACAAGTATAGAAAGAAAAGTAGCTTTTCTTGTAAGGAAACATACCTACAGGGTCTGATGAATCGGTAATGACAATATCAAATTCATTTTCATGTTCCTTCATGTATTCAAAGCCATCACCAATATATTGGGTCAGCTTTGGTGAACTAAAACCAGACGCCATGCTTGGCAAATACTTCTTACTCACTTCAATGACTTTCTGCAAAGTGAAAATTGTTACATTAAAATTTAACTTTTACCACAATTGGTTGTAATCTCACAATCTGATTGTATAAATTGCCATTGTCAATAAGAGTCTAGATAGGCCTAGACACCAATATCCAGATATTTTTTTGAGATATTTTTTTGAGATATTTAGAAAATCTCAAGATATATAGAGACAAAAAAAGTGATATTTCCATAACTGCTTCAGGGAAAAACTATTGAAGTCACGTTAAATGCGCTATTATCAATGCACCTATCAATGTTAAGCCCCAGGGAGAAATGGGGGGGGGGGGGGGTTGGGCCCCCTCCCTGAGGCTTAACATTGATAGGTGATTGATAGGTGCATTACAGACATGGAAATTCAAACAAAATAAATATGCCAATATGTGAGGGGCTTTAAATTTCTTTTTGTAATTTTTTTAGTTACTTTTTAAAGAGAAATCAAGTGAACTCCAGCCTTGCCTGGGAGGGAGGGGGGGGGGGGGGAGCATGGCTCCAGACACCCCCTAGGTACGTGTAGCTCACGTTTGTAATGCACAAAAATTTCTTCTGGTGCATTCAGAAATACAGTATGTCTGCTATGTTACGAGAATGTTGAAAACCCTGATAGTTAAAAAATAATCAAGTTATTTAGATACGTAATATCACGGGAAAAAAAAAAAAACAATTCATCAACAGCATACAACTATGTTTATCCATAACCTTTTTCAGCATGTACAGTATCTGCATGTCTAAGCTTCTTTTCCCTGTCCCTTTTTTTTACTTACCTCATCTATTTCGCATTGAACAATAGCTTCAACAGCATGATGTTTTGAAACCTCTCTTATCACCCCTCCGTCACCACCACCAACAATTAGAACCTAACATGCAAAAAGAAGTAAATCTTACATTACCACATGCAAAATCTTTATTAAAGGACACATGCAGTTTTTGAGTGGATGTAGTCAGGTTGAGTTAAACCATTGACTCCTGAACCTGCTGCCATGGGAATTGAGTAAAATTGTCTGACATTAGACAGAGTAAAATCTGTTATATGCATGTTGCAAGTCCCAGGAGTCAATGCGTCACTAAAATGCTGATTCAACCATCACTCAAAGTGGCAGGTTTGTTCAATTTTATGAAATAGAGCAGGGATCATGTCAATGCCATGAGCCCCCATGCCAGGCATCCAAGGGCATCCACCACACTGATAAACAGTAGAAGTAGGGAGGGGAGGGGGGAAAGCAAAAACCCAACTAGACAAATTTAGGACAGTACAAAGTGGGTGGCAAAATGGCCAGGTGGATAAGCGACTGAATGAGCATGCGCCTTTGCCAAACACTGCTGATTGTTCTTAGATGATCGATGGGCCCAGACCAGTGTAACACTAGCTCTTTGTTGTCAACTTTGTTAAACTGCTTCAATAATTGCATTTAAAGGAACTGGATAGCAAAGTGGTCGATCATTAAATGCTAGATATTAGTCACCTCACCTTCTTTGGACATGGATGTGAATTAAGAGGGAGGAATGTGATCATCTCTTGATAAGAGAATTCATCACTCTCAGTACATTGAATCACTCCATCAAGAACAAGAACTCTCCCATGGAATTTGCTGCAAGATGAATAATGCATACACATCAACAATTTAATCGCCAAATTCCTTCAGATGTGGGAAGAAATTAATTTGCAGACAGTGCTTCAGTGTTCCAAATACAGATACCAGAACCCAGAAAACAACACCCATAACATAATCTATTTAAACAACAGTATCACAGATCAAATGTCTTTTACGAGAAATCCCAAAGTGTGTTCTCAAAAAGGCAGCCCTAACCTTATCGCTGTCTCTGTTAGGGCTTGGGACCAAAGGTGTAATAACAATTACTATTACAATCACTTTTTTAATAACTCTCAAGCTTCTAAGACTAAAAATCAAATAAAATGAGACACTGGTTTTCTGAACCTGTGAAGCTGATTTTAGGTGAAGAAAATCCTCTCAGAGCAAAAAGGTAAAAACCCAACAAATTCACTCAGCATTCATGACGACACATGATTATGGGATACAATCAGTGGTAGATTAGGTCCGATTCAGATGCCGTAATTTTCATGAGCCGAACTTAATACATTGAATTAAGTACATGAGAAGTTTGCCGTCTGATTCTCAATTAAGAACGGCTATTTTAATTTGGAATGGCTCAGGCGTTCTTTTCACCTACGGTCTAGCTGGGAATTTTGGCTTTAGCATGGTTTGATTCGGGCATCAACTTTTCATGTGCTGAACTTAATGCATAAACCATATTTTGCCCTCTACTTAAAAAGCGCTGACAAAATGAATTGGTTTTCTTCGAAATGGATAAGGAACGGCTGTGGATCGGCCAATTGAGTTCAACGTCTGAATCAAGAGGTGTCCTTTTCTTAATCTGTGTCGGCCGAAACTCAAATTAAGTTCAGCTCATGAAAAGGAAGGCATCTGAATCAGTCCTTAGGCTGGTCCACTGCCCCCAACCCAAATTATGAAACCCAAAAATCATGTAGTCCATACGTTTATTGAGACAAACCAAACTTACCTTTTGAACACTACAATATCTTGATATTTTGATTTTCCTTCAAACAAAATCTCTTCCACCTCAAGAGAAAATGCTTGTCCGGGCCACTGGTCACTCTTTTCCGAAAACCAACCATTTTGAATGTTATTCATTTTAATTTGAAATTAAATTACAAATCTAAACAAAGTGAATAAAAAACGAAAATTAAGTCTACTGTTGACACACAAAAGAAATTAAAATTTCCTGTTTCGACCATTACATTAATAAATATAAAGAAATTAATAAGCTTAACTAAAGTTCTTCACGCATTTTAGTGGAACATCTAATCGGTAGTCGCACGGCCGTGCTGATACTTTCCACTGTCCAGGCTAAAATCCATATTTTATAACCAGAATACTCAAGATCACATTGATCTTTTAGGGTTGAATTCGAAATATATCATAATTGTTGTCATACATTATTGCAAAAGTTAAATTTAAAAGAAAATTCTACTCACATGGACGAGGCCGAGCAGGATAAGAGAAGTGGTTACTAAGTGAATACACGTGTTCCCCTTCTCTCTCCCACATAGGTGAAAGTTGTTTTCAAAAAAAACCTTTTTTTTCCACCTTAACTGACTTAATTTCTCTTGGTATGCTTAAAAAAAATGCTTTTCTTTTTTCTTTCAGCAGTTACATTTCCATTGAAATGAATTAAAGTTGTCAGTTCGATGAACAACCCCACACAAGAGGAATAATATTTGCGCGGACGAAAGTCTGGGTTCTAGTTCTTAAAAATGGCGGAAGCTTCAAGTAGTATAAGTGTTTCAAATTCTCAAAATCCCATTGTATTTTTCGATATCTCCATCGGAGGACAGGTTTGTGAACTTAATCTTGTCTTGCAAAAGATGGGATTGTAAATTTGATCTCTTGAACAGTTTGTATTCAACATACTTTGTTCTATGTTCAGGACGTTGGAAGAATGAAGATGGAACTCTTTGCAGATGTTGTTCCGAAAACGGCAGAGAATATGAGGTTAGCTTATACCTTTGTTGTTAGTTACTGTACTGAGTTAAAGCATTTTTTCCATTTTATAAAACATTCAAGATAGATAAATAGATTAGTATGTAATACTTTACAATTATTCGCCGAAGGCGAGATGAATATCGTTTAATAAAAACCGAGACGAATTAAGTGGAGGTTTTTATTCACCGTTGTTGCTCCCTCAGTGAGTGCGTCTGAAGCGAACGAACGAGGCAGCTCTCAAATCAGAGCACACCAAGGAATTGTAGTTATGCGCGAATGGAGGAGTTATTTTGCATTCTCAAACTAGATAAATGGTTGCACTGTTACAAAACAAAAAAACAAAGTCGAAATCGTTCAATGAAAAATGTCAGGAACTTGGAATGTTGTACATGTACAAAGTAGGAAACAAATCTCTTAACCACCTCTCTAATTCTCAGATATGTGCGATATATTGTCTCGGAGTAATAATTTTATTTGTCGAAGCGTTTCACGCAACTTTTCAGAGTTTTGTATGGAGACGCCATGTGGTCCACCGATTAATATGGTGGCTGGTAATCAACAAAAACATCTGAAGTTCACTTTGCGATGAAAGTGTTTACTGCTCGCTCATAAGAAAAAAATAGGACCGTATACAAAACATGGACCCAGGTCCATGGACCACCACTGTGGACCCACCGTCTATGGACCCCTTCATGGACCCGGTCTATGGACCACCCCTTATTTTGTAAAGTTACAAGCAGAGAAATCTTCGGACGAAAGAGAGAAGCGATACTCGCACTTATCTGGACAATTTAAGCTGGAGCCCATGACTACAACCTATGTCACGGCATTTAACATCTAGTATATAGACTACGATCTATACAGGCTACCTTTTCTGCAAAAAAGACAAAAACACCCGCTTATGACATCAAATTGCTGCTCTCATTCTTAACAGGAATATAGGGCTGCCGGCTGTTGTTCGCTTATCACGTTTATGGTCTACTGATTCAAGCAATTGTCTCTTATAGACACCTATATACCATCTATTTCAAATTGGTGGCTCCAAAGGGATTCGTCTATAACCCGCACTTCAAATATACATTCATTTCGTTCATCGAGTCCTTCACCGGAACAAACGAGTCCAACAAATTGACCAGTGCACCCAACCGTCCTCACATCGCAGGGGTCATGGGTTCCACCTGAATTTTTCAGGTGTCTATAAGAGAAAATTGCAGAAATTGTCCAGATAACTGCAAGGACCACTTCTCTCTCTCTCTCTTAAAGATTTTTCTTACAAAATGAGGGGTGGTCCACAGGGGTAGTCCATGGACCGGGTCCATGAAGGGGTCCATGGACCTGGGGTCCATGTTTTGTATACGTCTGAAAAAATACATGTGTATGAACAGATCTCCTAATGTACTTGAAAGGCTCAAACTGCTGAGATTCATAGGGATAGACTTTTCCAAATGGTGTCATGCAAGGTGACAAATGCTGCACAGACTTCACAGAACTGGAAACTTCAACCTCTTTTAGATAAAAATTCAGAAGACCCTTCCTATTGTGATTTTAGAATTTGATGATGTCACTGTGAAAACCATCTATGGTTTTCTTATAGTGAAAGTTGAATATGGTTGTGTGACGCTACAACAAGTTGCAAAAATAGTGGAGACACTTCACCTTCTTGGGGCGTTATAGATTTACCTATTACCTCTCACACTGCAGCCCCCCTCCCCCCCTCCCCCCTTTTTGCAAAAAAATTGTTGCAATTTTAAACAGTCAACTTTGAAAGGGGGAGAGGGGAAGGGAAGTGGGAAAGGTTTAAATTGTAGATACGGCAGGTATTGGAAGCTAGAAAAGGTGTTTTTTTTTAAATGAAATTTTGCAACCTGTTGTAATTTTATGTTATTAACTTGTGATTTTCTTTTTAATCGGGATTCGGCTAAAATCGACTGACAAGTCACGCTAACTTTTAAATTACATGTACGTCTGTGAATGTAACCATACCATGTTTCTGTTTGACGTCAAGGTGGTGAGAATGATCTTTTACGTTAGGTGATTTTAGGCGATAAGCTTTTATTAATTGTTTAATTATGATAATGTACAACCAATCAAATCAAGGTTTCATCAATTAATGACTGAATGATGTCTAGTTCTTACGAGTTGATTGCTATGAGAAAAGAAGAATCAAAGGCGAGAGAAGAAAATAATAGTCATAAGCTGTTGAATATATATAAAGGTTGAAGTTTGGGAAGAATGGCCTGTTGAGTTTTGGTATTCTCAAAAATTAATCTTTCTTCTCTCCAGTGGGGTCCAGAAGGAGGTTCAGTTGGGGTCCTTTTATTAAACTGTTCCATGATTTGTAGAGTCCCTGCCCAAGACCTGTTAAAATCTCCCTTCAATTCCACACATGAACCATGGTTAAATTACCGCAAGCGTAATTGAACATCTCCCTTCCCCTTGGCAGCATTTCTACCATTTCGGTAAAGCAGGGTTTAGTATATACTTATATAGGTGATTATTTAAAAAATATGAATTTTCTTAATTATTTATTTCTTCGTCTGTGACATCTCGACAAACAGGTTGTGGCCATTTTTTAAAAAGTTGATTATTGGGTAATACTCCCCTCCAGTGAAACCAAGCAGTGCTGTATGAAATTATAATCTACTACGTAGTGGCCCATTTCCAAGTTGCTGCATGCCTCAGTTTCATAGCGAGTCCAGGTGCACAACCATTCAAATGGAAATGAGTTGCGTATTCTTAACTCCCTAACAAATTTCCCTTACAAATTAGTTGAGCACCAAGACTCACTTTGAAACTGAGACAAACAGTGACTCGGAAATGGCCCATTGGGGAGACTACAAATCAACTGAAATCAGAATGAATCAAATCAAATGTTGGTTTTTGAGGAGAGGGGAAAACCAGAGTACCCGGAGAAAAACCTCTTGGAGCAGAGTAACTGTTGAGTAACAATTTAAAGTCAACACACATTATGTCGTTGAATCAGGGAATCTAAGGGGATATTTACATGTACATGAGACCAGGAGGAACTCACACTGGCAAGACTTCATATCAGCCATCATACACTGTACATTTTTTTTTATGCATGTATATAAGACTGGCATGACATGAACTCAGGCCTGTCTGACTTCAGTTCAGTTGCTTGACTAAGACAAGAAATTCTTGCGCTGGTCTGAGTTCGTACTTTTCTCATGTAAATGATAACAAAGCTTGTATGCTTTTGGGTCAGCCAAATATTTATTACACAAAAGATATATTCATTTCGTCTCGAAACCAGGAACCAAGCATTTCGTGCAGATTTCATGTAAACGACTGCAAAAATTTCATACTGGTCTGAGTTTGTCCTGGTCTCAATTGTAAATATACCTGTCCACCTTACTGTATTAAGTTACATTAGTTCTTTCATGCTCACATGTAATTTTTCAGCTTACAATAATTATGTATCCCCAGCAATGTAGCGCTACGCACTTTTCAAGTAATCTACAGGAAACAATCTAACTAGAGTAGAATCGATTTAGATGCTAAATGTATAATATTAATTAAGTCACTTAAGTTACAGATCGGTTTACCATTGAAGGGACTATTGGAGTGGACTGTGGGACAAGTAAATGGCATTATTTCTTAAATGCTGGAATGTCCAATGTGGTAGTCTTGTAAAAATTAAAATAAAAACAGTATAAAACTAAATAATAGCATTGTCTTTCCGTTGTAGACAACTGTGCACTGGTGAATACAGGTGAGAGGTTTCACAGCAACTGTATTTTAGCAATAATGACAACTTGAAGTCATTCTTTTTCATTTTAGGTTTTGCATATAAGGGGTTCCCCATTGCTTAGTAAGAGTGTTATTAATAGTCTCAGGCTGTAGACATACATGGTCAGAGTAAAGATCTTCTAGTGGCCCTCATGGGAGGTGTGGTGGCCTAATGGTTAGTGCGCTCGACTCCGGATCGAGTGGTCCAGGTTTGGGTCCTGGCCGGGGACATTGTGTTGTGTTCTTGGGCAAGACACTTACTCTTACCATGCCTCTTTCCCCCCCAGGTGTATAAAATTGGGTACCGGGAATCTAATGCTGGGGGTAACCCTACGATGGACTGGCATCCTATCCAGGGGGGAGTAGAAATACGTACTCCTAGTCGCTTCATGCTACAGAAACCGGAGATAAGCGCTGGCCTGATGGGCCTTCTAGGCTCGTAGCAGACTTTACCATGGACGAGTGAAAGGAAAGGAAAGGAACTTTATTTAAGGGTCGAGTTGTTCTAGTGCTGGAAAACTAATTGGGGGTACTGTATATATGCAAACTGAAATCAACAAAATTATTGACACAAATCAAGTCAAATGTTGCTTTTTGAGGAGAGACGACAACTGGAGTACCCGGAGAAAAACCTCTCAGTGCAGAGTAGAGAACCAACAAACTCAACCCACATAATTATGACACCATATCGGGGTATCAAGGCTTGAAATCAAGGCTTAAAATGGGTCACTTACTGTTTAGTTAACATAGTTTTGAAATCCAAAGAAAAATAAAAAGTTATAGCAGCACTTAAAAGTCGTTTTTCTTTTTTTATTTGGCGTTTTTCTGTGCCTTTCGTGGTTGATTTACATACATCAAGGACTTCTGAACACCTCTTGAATATTAAACATACACTGTACAGTTTGATACCAGAGCATTATGTATTTTAAGCTTATATTTCAAGTATTTTTGAATGTTTTTTGGGCCCTAACTGTATTTTGCCTTTTTCTATGTAGTAAGGGGGGAAAAAGAAGGAAAAAAGTGGGAGTGGCTCTTATGAGCAAAAAGCAAGTCAGGCCAAAAGTCAACCTATAGTTCATGTGCAATATATGTTACGTTATCTATTTACATAGTACCATGTACGTCCTTCTACAGTATGTTCACCTTTGATACAGCTTTTAAAGAAAAAAAAGGTTACAGGGTACATTTTTGCTAAATGTAAAGTTCATTTTGATTTTTTTAAAGTGGCTACTTGAGAAAGGCCTCAAACTATAGATGCCAAATCAGGCAGAAATTTAATAATAATTATAATTCAAAGTGCATTGTACACATTTGTACTAGCATTTACTAATGGCATTTCCATGTTCTTTACTGTTTACAACTGGCTTTAATTAATCTCTGTTTACCATACAGAAAGGATGGGATTCCTCAAGGATATAAGGGAGCATCTTTCCACAGGTTTGTCACTGTCTGCACATTTTATATTGACCAGTTATTGATTTTGTTTACGAATTAATGTAACAGAGGGTAGTAAATAGAAAAAAGGGAAAGTCTCATTTCACTCGTGAAAATAGGTGGTCATGTTTTGTGGACGTTAATTAAAATCAAACCATCCATTCTACAATAACATTTAATACACAATTATTTTGTACCATTTCTTCAGGGGTGTCAGAGAATCAGTTACTCGCCATGCCAGCGCCTCCAAAATCCATTGACAATTAAGTCTCTGGTGATACTAAAAACGTTTAGTGTTGCATGGCTCTAGATGTCTTTCCGAAACACGAGTGTCTTAAATTAATTTAAAAAGTCATAGATGCTTAGATTTCTGTCAATCAGAATTTGTGCAGGGGTAATCACGCTGTACATAGTTATCAAGGTCTGCACCAATGTAAGTAAGGGGACGACTGTTTCAGCTGTGTCAGCTAACACTCTTTTCAAGGCGTTTATAAAATCCACCCCACCATGGGGTCTCTTTCCTTGATGAACTTCCACTGAATCTTCCTTTCACACAAATGAATGAATGCAACTTGAGTTTGGTCAGATTCTAGCATTCTCCAACATTGCTTTAGCTCTTTGGTAGCAGCTTTGAATGTTTTTGCATTATCAGACCAAATACATGTAATGCTACACATCCCTCTTCTTGTAAAAAATTAATGCAATCATGCGTCGCTAAGCAAGGAGAAATCAGTCCACAGTCATGTTGCACACCAACTCTACATGTACCGCACGGGTTAATGCACAAGTACATGTACGTGTAAATAAACAGATGTAGACTTTGTTACCACTGTCTTCAACAGTTAAATACAAAGGACCGGCAAAATCCAGACCTTCATGTACATTCATTTGGCGAACGATGGCGGAGGCTAGATTCTGTCTTCAGGAAGAGGTGCCATTCACTGCCCAAATAGCTTTGTTCGGTAATGGGCAATAAAGTACTGGTATGCACTCCCCAGCTGTCTGATCTCGACTTACTACAGTTCACATAAACTATGAAGACAAGGCTGTCTGCTCTCGTATTCCACTTTAAACCCAAAGCTTTGATGTGATTGGACAGACTTCTGGTAGATCACTCTCTAGCTCAATCAGATCGTGACTGATGCTCCTTTTCAGGTATCGCCTGCATAAGTTCAGGTGAATTGCTAGACCATTCTCGTCAATTTGAAAGCTACTTGCCGCATAAGCTCAGCCATACTTTACTGTAATTTCAATGTTTCATACACTCGATCTCTCTCTGAAGCAAAGTCATCAAGTTTACATAAGTGTTCCTCAAGGTTTCGTGATGCTTCATCTTCTTTATATCACCCATGATACCCACATTATTTTTTTGGAAGCATAGGAGTATACCAACCAAATCTGGTTGCAACGCAGGGCCTGGCTAGCTGTAAGCAGCTATTAAGAGACACACCACAGTACTATCCCTCGCAGATTCATCAAACACAACCCGCGTCTTAGTTGTCTGCTGGACTGTCTTCCCTTATGACTGTGTGATGTGGAATATAGAGCACAGGGCGCCCATCTGGTGGTTGTAATTTTATCACGAGGTACTTCCTCTTCAACGCTGTCCACGAGGTACTTATTGATTGCCTCTTGATAGGACCTGGCTTTGACTGGTTCTTGAGGCAGCTTCTTTAAATTTTATGAACTATTTTCTGCTTGCTTGTAGTTATCTTTCAAGACTACTTGCTACTTTTTTATTTTTATTTTTATTTAAACAATAAAATTATTTAAACACAAAGTTTGCCTTAAGAATTACATACATTAGACTCATCAAGGGGGCTTACATGCGTTTTTTTTTATAGGGAGAAATAATACTTGCTGTTAACATAAACATTTACATGTAAACAAGATGCTGGCTGGTAGCATAGCAGGGCTGGAAATTAATTTTTTTTGCTCAGGATCCAGCTAGCGACTAACGGGAAAAATTTGGTCGCCAGATCATAAATTTTGGTCGCCAACTTATTTAATATACTTATATATACTTACGTAAGAACATGATTTTAAATGTTACTTTGCATGCAAGGAAAGTCATAATTATTAAACAGCAAGATAAAAACAGCACTAGAAAGAGCTCTAAAGCCATTGTTGTTCTCGACTTTTGTCTTTAGTTTCGTGGTGGTGTTCTTTACGGTTATTTGAAATAAAGCGAAGCACAGAACATTTTAAGTCCGGGTTTTCCATAGCAAGGCAAACATAGGTCCTTTATCCTTGCTTTTCACCTCTTCAAAACGTAGTTCTTTATTCTCCTACAGCTTGCGTGGATAGCATCTTACCTTTAGCGCGAGTAAACCATAGGTCGCCCAGGCTCGATATACATGTATGAGCACCTCTTTATAATTATGATGACCTTTGCATTGTTACATGACTCGAACGATTTGCATATTTATTAGGATTTGTATGGGGAAAATAAGTTCCTCCTGTGTGGTCTTTGAGCCGATTTACGCCCATTCCTGTTAGTTTTAGAAGAACCGGTTTGCAGTCGATCGGATCCGCCGAAGGAAAACGGCCGTAAATTCTCTCCAGCAGCTCCAGTCGCCTCGAAATTCCGGGTAGAGCACGGACGATAGTTAATTTTTCCTTCCGTGGTCTTTGCTTGGCGTCGAATCTTCACAAAACTTTCTCGTTTTAAGCCATCGAAAGGCTTTCTTCAATCTTCGGGTTACTCCAATGGTCAAAAGTTAGCTTAGCGACCCGGCCTGAGACTCAAATTACTTCCACTCCGGGTGGGAGACAGTCCTTTCTCCCATCAAAAATCAATACCCTCTTACCCCGCTGGAGAGAATTTACGGCCGTTTTCCGACTCTATGCACAAAGACAGTACTTAGCAGGGGAGAGACAACTTTTCCATTTTCTGACATCGAAAAAAAAATTAAATGGAGAAATTCTACTCATATTGTCATATGTGACGAGAGAGGGTGAAAAGATTATCAGTCAAAGGGAATTGCGAAAGAGATTACTGTGCGTGCAATTTCTGAATCAGTTTTAGTTGTTGATTAAAATTGTTGGTTATAGTTTGCAAGACTTGTTTGTTTACTGCTGTCAGCTCAGAGGTGTTTGATCACAGTGACTGTAAACTGTAAGCTTATAAATACACTAATGATGATTAATTTTGTACTTTATGCAGAATTAGCATTATTATTTCCATATACACTATTGACATTGCTTCCTGGGGTTAGAAACGGGAGCTCTGCTTTTAGGCTTGGCTAAATCTATATCTTATCTATATTTTTGCAGAGTTATCAAAGATTTTATGATTCAAGGAGGTGATTTTGTCAATGTGAGTATTTTATTCGCAAAGCACAGTCATCATCTGTGATGTACAGCCATGTATCATGATTGGACAATACATGTAATATTCCTGGTGAAAGACAGTACTTATAAAAAGCTATTTACGAGAGTATAAATTTAATTGTATCTATAAGGTTCTATAGAAGTCCTATAGTTTTGAGTAAAGTACTGGTCTGGCACATTGTTAGCCAGAGCAATTTAAAATCTGAGGGTACCACTTTGGGGAGAATAGGTTAGAGTTTCCATGCAGCCTGAAGGCTTTTTTAATAGTTTTAATTGCTACTAGGGGTTGCACAGCCCTTAAAACAAGTCATTCGTGCATTGCACTTTCTTCTGTTAAATAATTCAAATTATTTAAAATTCTGACAAGAGCCACACTCTTTGAGCTTTATTCAGTTTTCGTAAGGAAAAATTGATCCAAGGAAAGTTGTGATTTGATGACGCGTGACGATTGGTCATGCGCAAAAATTTAAATAAAAAAGGGTTGACAGGTCGAAACTGGACTGACTCATCCATTTATTTGGATGAATGGCAAATCAAAGAATGCCAAAAAGGCTGACAGACTCTTCCTTCCTCTCTCCGACTTATCTAGGAAGGTTGAAGGAGACTTTGCTCGTAGGGTAGTGCTGCATGAGCACTTAAAGAGAATCAATGATAGTTTGACAAAGAACTAATGTAAAAATTACTTTTGGGCTTGAAAATGTTTAAGGCATTAATTTTTGGTAGTGAGCATCAGATCGTAACTGCTGTGAAACAGATTCAGTTGTCGCTTTTGATTGATTTTGTTATGATAATCATAAAATGGGAAAGTTGTTATAAATTTTATATTATTTTTTACTCTATATATTATTTTCCTTTCTCAGGGTGATGGTACAGGTGTTGCCAGTATCTATGGAGACGTTGCTTTTGCTGATGAAAACTTTAAAATGAAGCATGATACATCTGGTCTTCTTTCTATGGTTAGAAAATAATGCTCTCTCTGTGTTCGTTTTTGTTTTTGTTTGTTTTTGTTTTTATATATCATAAGTTGTGTATTATTATCCTTACAGTCAAACCAAGTGAAGCGTACCCCTCAAGATTGCATTAATGAACTGATTATTTGAAACTTGAACCCGCTAGTCGTTTCAAGAATGCAATAATGAATTGATTATTCGAATATTGAACTCGCTCGTTCGATCCAAGAATACGGCTAACGGGTTCCGTTTCCGAAAAATCGATTCAGTATTGCATTCTAGAAAAGACTAGTAGGTTTGAAACCTACTAGTCGCAACAGTGAATTGATTCTTCGAAAACGGAAGCCGTTAGCGAATTTAGCCGTATTCTTGGATCGAGCGAGCGAGTTCAATATTCGAATAATCAATTCATTATTGCATTCTTGAAACGACTAGCGGGTTCAAGTTTCAAATAATCACTTCATTAATGCAATCTTAAGGGGTACGCTTCACTTGGTTTGACTGTAATGTATGTTTTTTTTCTAGGAGTAGAGTTTAGGAGACTCTTTATGACATTAGTTTTTTGTATTTCCTCAACAAGAGTTGTTAAAGTTACGTTCTATATTGTAATGCTCAACTACAGTACCGCTCAAAAGTACCGGTAAGTTACCACCCTCACACATGTATTTCAGAAAGTAAAAGTGAACAATTGGACATGTACGTGTACTGTATCTTAGACATCCGATCTCTCAAGGAAAGTGTAACGTTAATCATAATGATTGTTTTGAACTTCCTACAGGCAAATAGTGGCCCAAACTCCAATGGATGCCAAGTAAGTTAGTGTCCTGTTTTTATAATCATGTTAATATCATGATGACAATAACTTTATAATGAACAGGAATAGTCAACTTGGCCAAGATCAAGGAATCTTGACCTGTACAGGTGTATTTCCGATTTTTTTTGTTCATTAGTTTGCTCTTTTCATAATTCCTTGATTCTCACAAAGTGCACATTAATGTTCCGAAAATTGTCACATATGTTGATTACATGTAAACATCTCTTTTTACAGTATCAAGATTAAGTAGATCATCGAAAGGGAAGCCTGAAAATTTCAGACTTTCCTTTTATTACTGCTTAATGAGTAACATTTATAACTGCAATGATCACAGCATCTGCATCTTAACGTGATTCTCTCCACAGTTCAAATTAATTCGTGGCTTTCATGCAATCCATGTATACCGCTCATCATATCGTTGACGTTATACTTTCATTCTTGAATTTATGAGTTATACTGTGAGGGTTCTTTTTTATCAACCATTACGCTCTCATCCTTTGCCATTCATGATGTCTGTTTGTTCTTCCTTTGTTTTTTGTTTTTCCTGTTTCTTTAAACTTAAAAAGTGTTTTTTCGTTCCCCTGTGACAATTTACTTACAAGATTTTTACCCTTTCAATTATCACATGTATATTGACACCCAATTCAGTGTCATTGTAGACAGTTATTCTCTATCACGTTTTAGCGGAGTTAGGTAATATCACCACCGTTTTCTTGATTTTTTTAGTTTTTCGTAACATGTGCAAAATGTGACTTTTTAGATGGAAAACATGTAGTGTTTGGTAAGTGATTAAACTTGTCAGTTTGTAGA
>NC_090871.1:27170789-27175789 GCF_036669935.1 Montipora foliosa | reverse complement strand
TTTGCGGTTCAAGATAATACGAATTACCGTTCTCTCGAGACGTTTTTTGTTGTACAAGAAGTTGTCCTTACCGGACAGGATGAGACAGGAATTCACGCCAAACTATATGATTCCACACAATCACAATGTTATTGAATCCTTAGGGATTCTTTGCAAGCGATTTCTGTGTTCTGTGCTTTGCAATCTTCACCCTTTAAATAGGCTCTAAATTATACTGTTTGAACTTAGTAAAGCACAAATTCCTATCTGCCATGGTTTGCTTTTGGCCAAGCCTTACATATGTCTTCTCAGACCCTGGTTATCAACTGATCACTGCTTGCATAAAGTAAAAACTACAAACAAAGATAGATGCAAGCTCTTACTGTCGGCTCTTAAAAATATGATTACTCCTTTCTGCTCGATGGTGCCTCTCTTCGGTTCCTCAATGCACGGGGGTGGGGGAAGGATAGACAGATCAAGACTTCCCCCTTTCCGTACCCTTTTCTCCAGCTTCTCGTACCTTAATGTTTCGTTGTCTCCCGCCCTTTATCCAAAGGGTTTTAGTTCCGAAAGCTTGTATGCGGAACAGACACACTCATACGCGTCATGTCATTTAGTTCAAGCGCTATGATGTGATCGACATCAAATGGTTGGGTTTCTAATTTCACGGAAACTCTTCCTTTTGTTGGCTAGCTCGGGTACGAGTTTACGTTCTCTCGATAAAACGTTTTACAGGAAATTAGGGGGAACTCTAATGGCAGTCGGAAACGTTCCTGGCTTGGCGTGTTTTTGACTGGACGATAAGGACTGCATGATCTCTAAGAGGCCATAAGAACCACTTGCCGTCGCAAACGTCTCGTCCGTTCTCCGCCGCCTCCTGTCTTCCTAAGCTCCGTCCGCAGTTACCCATCACCGTTACCCATCGCCCCGACTGGTTCGAATTCTCCGGATACCACCTCATATTTACAATGAAAATGTTGTCATGTGCCAAGTGGTACGTCCCACTCTTTTCAACATTTCTAGCGCTATGTCATGGTTCAACATACGGAGCA
Organism: Montipora foliosa; assembly: GCF_036669935.1. NCBI lineage: Eukaryota > Metazoa > Cnidaria > Anthozoa > Scleractinia > Acroporidae > Montipora > Montipora foliosa. Next base: position 27,174,758 of record NC_090871.1, on the reverse strand, counting down.
TCGCCTTCACTGACACTTGAAAAAAAAACAGTGTGCTAAAGAGATGCCATTATTGCCAACAATTGCAAAATTTGAGACTATGAAGGGGGTTTCTGAAACCCTTGGAAGCCCCCACTGGGTGTGCCCCTGGATTCGCGTATGAAATGCAAAATGTTCAGTCCTATTTCTCCAGCGACACAAATTACATTTAGCATGATACGCCAAAGCAGACAAAATATACTTCCTAAAATATACTTCCTCAAAATATATGACTCCTTCTAAATATATAGTACTTGTTTTATATAGATGCAACTTGACACAGAATTATAAAACTAATTTGCAAATAAGAATACGATCTTGTACACATTTTTAACACTTTGTTTTGAATTTTGATACTTACCTTGAGATAAATACCATACAAATTAAATATAACTTAAATCGCATAAACAAAAAATCTTTCGCACATTCAGTCTATCTGCTTCATATAAATTAATTTAACTTGTCTTCAGATTAAGTTCAGAAGAAGAATGGCCGGTGCCTTTTGGGCAAAATACATTAACTTCTTATTAATTAGATTATTGAAAAGCGCCATCGGGATAGTGTCCAGGCCCCTCCAACAAATCAACGTGGTTGTGTAAAATTGGTTGCCAACCATTGCTGTTTCAAGACTGGGCAGAAAGTCACGATTGAGAGACTTCCTGCTTTGTTACCATACCTGATTTAACCAAGGTAAACTGGCGGTCATGCTCCCCTGATTTAACTGAATCAAACTTCACAAGATACTTTAGGTAACGAACGTGAACTAACAGTACCGAAGGAGTTGTCCCCTTACTTAATTTCAAAGATGTTGTGCGAGGTGGCTCCTAGTAAGATCATAACCTACCAGTGAGAACTTGCGCGAACCCAAGCTTTTCAGCAGAAATTTGAATGTGTGTATAATATGTATGTGTAACTTTATTTATGAAGGGAAATCATCAGTTAGATTCTACATGATAAAAACTAATAACTCTTTACAATGCCGTGTGGGAATCCGATGTGTCCGTTAGCTTGATAGTTCGCTTAAATTGTTTAACAGAGCCGACATTTTTTAAACGCTGGGGCAAGTTGTTCCATAACGTGGCCCAGCAGACTCTAAGAAAAGCTTCGTTTAAAATAATAAGAATATACCATGACTTATCAATCCCAACACGTGCTCCGATAGTATCTGGTCAATGATGGGCTCAAAAAAATATATAATCAAATTATCGAGCTAACTCCGGTACTATTAGCATATAATTTGCATATCCTCGTCCCTACGCTACCTGTATCCATTTAAGCCAGAGTGGAGCTAGACTTGAGAATTTGAGCGTGCGCTTTGAAACATAGGGTTCAACAGGTGATAGTTGTATGATGGCTTATGATAAATGAACCTTTGTCACCCGGCGGCCATGCATGCTGGTCAAAGACAATAGAGTTCGTACCCCGAGCCTCTAGTTGATGTGTTTGGAAGCGATTCCAGGGGCTAAGCTCCTGTCGTAGTGGACTATACTTCAGTGTCTTCTCCTCCTCCTTCTTAGGCCTTCTTTCAATCCAAGGACAGCTCATCTCGAGCACGATGACTTGCCGTTTCTTCCGATCGATGATCAGTGCGTCTATCCTGTTCGCCCTCAACTCTTCTTCCTATCGATGATCCTTGCGTCTATCCTGTTCGCTCTCAACTCTATGCGTTGGTCAAAATCTCCATCCACTAAGCCACCTAAAGCATTTCTCCTTAGTCAGTGTATCATCCATCTGCCTCACTGGTATGTCCCAGAATACCTCGGCATCGTCCGACTCTTACACGGGCTAAATGCCAAGGTGGTACACTGTCTACAAGATCTAGCCCATGGATGATCTCAAAAAATAGGATCTTCAGAGCCCTATTACGGCGGGATAGGTACTGATTCTGCGCCAATGCTGAGCACCCGGATAAAATATTAGGAACGTTTTCTGGTGCTTTCAACGCGCATAACCTACACATGACACCACTGGAAGAGGTTGTTTGCGCCTTCTGGGCTGTAGAGAGCCGTGCCGGTAACAGTTGCTCATACAGTTCAGACATACTAGCTATAGTATGTGTTGGCCAAGATCTCCATCCACTAAGCCACCTATAACATTCCTCCTTACTCAGTGTCTCATCCATCTGCCTCACACTGGTAAACCTTCCCTGCCATTGCTGATTTTGAACTTCACTCTCGCGGCTATCTTCCACACTTAACCTCAACTCTGTCTTGATCTGCTTCCTTCTATTATGATTCCGGTGTTGGTCCTGCAAGACGGGTTAGGGTGTTTTAGCTGCATTTGTAATCCAAACTCTTCGCTATGCTTCGCTGCTTCTTTAACAAGTAAGCTGTGTCCTAGATCTATAGCTCTCTCTCCTTAAACTCTCGCACCATCTCCAAAACGGGGTCTTCGTTCTTGTAACGTTTCACCGCTGCCTTCATTTTCGTCGCCTGGTACTCCATTTCAACCGATCTCAGTCCTCTTCCTCCTTTGCATCGCGGTAAGTACAGAGAGTTGTTGAACCACACCGGTGTTTCCCACAATTCTCGACCACAATCTTTCTCGCTTTCGTATCCACTTTTCTTAGCTCCGTCAATGGCCAGTGTTGGAGCCCACATCGAATACCCTAACTCGGATAGAGCAAACTGGTTGGATGCAAGTACTCGGTTGTAGTCGGATAACGGGCTGGACCAGATGACTGACATCCTACGCAGATATTCTTTAGACGCACACTCTAAAGCCAACCGCTCCTTGTATACTGCTTTCCATCTTCCAGGGTGGGTATCCTAACGGACGCATCAGGCCTCTCTCCTGCCACATCATGTACCTGCACTCCTCTCCTTACATGGACAACCGAACATTTCAAAGGGTTTCATGCACAAGCTGGAGACCTACGTTTTCGACAGCTGATCTTGTTACTCATGGGCAGTTAGCGCATGAGGTATAAAATGCCCTCCGTTTCTTGTTTTCCGTGTCACATTAGTGCATGGAAATTTATGCTTGCATACATTTACATACATGACTGTAACTTTATGTGGGGCGGGGGTTAGGGGATTATTCAAAACAATTATTAGCTGCTGAAAAATGTATTGTGGAGTCAGAAGAAATAATAGAAAGACTTGAAAAGAAGTATTAGAGTCTTAAAATACATGACAAAATAAACAGTGCGTGTTTGGATAAATCAACCATTCCTCTCATGTTTCAAGCCCTTAAGTAGACTTGCCACAATTCCACCTTACGAGAATCTCGGTAGAAAATGTTTTGGCGAGCGAAGCGTGATTTTTCAGACGCGAATCTACACGAGGCGAAGGACTTTTGGAAGTCTAGCCCTTAAGATGTATCATTTTCTCTTGGATGTGCATGGAAAAACCCTACCCTTTGGGGCCGCACATACCTATATAGCCCATATAAGGAAGTACCCCCCACGGGGTGCATGGTCGTGCCCGAATCATTTCATCTTGACTGTTCAAACTTTGTGATTTGTAATCACGGTCGAGTACGGCCCGGGTCGTACGGATCGAGCTGTTAGAATAAGTCTTTTTCGATTGTTTAGCCAAAGGTAAGTTGTTGACATTAAAGACAAAATTATATATATTTGTTCTAATTTGTTTTACAAATAAACATTTTGCACGAGAGCGGGGATCGACGTAAAGGTCATTCAAACTGATCTCCATCAACATGCCGGTCATCTCAGCTCCTAGTGATCTTTGAGAACCTTACAGCAGCTTTGAGCGAAACTGAGAATACCTGAGAAAAACTGATCCGACTTTTAGCAATCTGAACCCTCTAATTCCTAAAGTTCGTAAAATTATTTGACGGTTGCCTTGAAGGCCCGCGCTATGTTAAGTGAACTTGAGATAATAGCTTTCTGCATCCTTCTCAGAACCTCCTTTCCTCTAGCGCCCACAAGTTTCTTTATTGTTTTCTCTAAATCTTTAGACCAACCGCCTAGCACATCAATCAATACGT
>NC_090871.1:27155789-27165789 GCF_036669935.1 Montipora foliosa | reverse complement strand
TGGAGGATATGTAAAGAAATATATCTTTGAACTTTCAGATATGAAATGTTATGATCATTGCAGATAAGGAAACATTTTAGGGAATTGTAGAGGAACCTAAAAAGGGGCATGATTAAACGGGACTTGAACTCGCACTGTGAGATTGCGCTTTACTCTGCTCTTACATTTGAGCAACCTGAAATAAATTTAGAATATAGGGATATTCATTTCATTCACTTCCAGCAGGATACAAATTAAACTCAATATTAACCAGCTCTCATTAGAAATAGAACGAAAACTGCGGGTGACGAACATGAGGCTAAACAAGGGCATAACTGAAATAGGCTCATGTTCGTCACCGCAGTTTGCGTTCTATTTCTAATCAAGCTTCGTTAGCCAAAGACAAAAAGTACTTACGATCTGTCAGATGGCTTGATACTTAAGTTAGTAGAGCAAGTGCGGTGCAACCTCACGTATAGAATCTTTAACAGTAAAACAAGCAAATATACTACTTTTTTGACCCCTTTATATCCGCCACTCCTCGTATTCTGCGCATGTGTACATGACTGTATGTGACAACCATGTAACACAACGACACTGCAGGGTCAGCACGGTCATAGGATCGAATCGCCTTCAAGCCCGCTTGGATTTTTCAGGCTTCAGCACTTGCAAATGTTTAAGTTGCTTAGCTAACTGCGATGATCTTTCTAACTTTCATTGCAGGAGCAATCTAGCCGTCGTTAATTCACTCAAACAGGTTCTTGCGCGACCCGAATCGCGTCGCGCGCAACGCACTTTGGTAACTTACTTTTGAGCGGTACTGTAACAAAAAGGCTTGAGGCCCAACTTATGAAAATCTTAATTCCTCAAAGGAAGCACATGGTCTAACCTAATAATAACAATAGTTTAATGGTTTAATACTTGTAGTGCGCAAGTTACATGTAAATATGAACAATTGCTGCTAAGCCAAAAATTAAACAAAAAATCAAACTTCAGAAGAGCAGGGCGTTTTCTCCTCTCTTTTCTAATCACACGGGTTCAGGCATATCAGGGTCCTGAGAAGGACTGTTTTTGGTGACACCTACTGACGTTTTGACAACCTGAGCGGAAGTAATCCTCAGGCTCTGAAAAGTCAGCCAATGTCATCATCAACAACAGCCTCTTTCTCGGGACTACTGTCACCTGAACGATATCGCTTCATCAAGTTTTAAACAGTCTTCAATAATCATGATACAATCCAAACAAGGTTTAGGTTGTCGCATGCGAATGCTTATTTCATTGATGCGACCAAATGGCCAGGTTTTAAGTCATTTTCCGTTGAGGAACTGACACGTTGGAACGTAATAATAATGTAAGTGAAACACACATTGTACTAAACGTTGGTCATTACCTTTTTTATAGCTTCCAGATCTTCCATTTTCAGAATAGCAATAATTTTGTCAGCAGAAGATGACTTCTTCCAGCAAAACTTATCAGAATGCACTCGACGCAATCCTAAACAAAGTTTTTCTTCCTGTAAAGTAGATATACAAAGTCACGTAATGCTGTTAGCAGACCGGTTGATTGACAGGAAAACTGGGCCACTAACGTTAACTTACTACAATTATAGGACGAAATGCTAAATTGACAACAATTGCCGAACATCAGTTTGACAGAAAAACGTCGCTCTGACATAAGGGGGTACTGACATGCCACCTTCTTATCCATGAATTTGATTTCGCCATCATTAAAATTGTCTCCGTCTTCTAACCAGTACTGGAATGTTCTTTCTAAAATGATCACAAAGACAGGCATACTTGCTTTCTTCCATTCCAGTCAGTTGGACGCCTATTTCTGATGAGACGCCATATAAGATTATTGAAAAGAATGAAAAAAAAAACTCACTTAATGAAGCAAAATCACGAAGCACGTAACCGGCTGTTTAATTAGGACTTAAGACGACAAATTTTAAGAAGTTCAACTGGGCCCCGCTTCTTCAGTACAGTCCCGAAAAATTGCCAGATGCCTAAAGATATCCGTGAAACTTTAAAACTGCTATCCTTTTTTTTAATCCAGTGCCTTGTAAGCCATGATATCCACTCTTTTTGAAAAACTTTCCATGTAACATGTTTTCCAGATAAGAGCAAAGTTAACACGCCTTTAATCCACGTGTGCCTTTTGAATATACAAGGTTATGGATCCCGAAATATCCAGGGAAAATTTGGAGCTTTCCACAAAAGCAAATGTAATTTATTTATGGCAGACTTGACCAACTTTCTCGTTCTTTCTTTTGCAAATCTTTTCATTCGAAGAATACCTGAATAAATCTTGATCTGTTTTTAGATGAAGCTCTTGAAAGGTATAAGAAAAGTTGCTGGCGGGGATGGTTTTGTCCATGGAACTCTGTTGGCTGGACGCAGCTGAATACGTCTAGCAAGTACGTGTGGTCCTTACTGCATGGTTCCACACACTTTTTTTGCTTTCTCGGGGGGACTTCGTCTGACATCATGGCAAGAACTGCATGAAAGAAAACCGTGTTGGGAATATTAGTTGCATGCGACTTGAAGTCATGCTTCATTGAGATCATTATAGGCAACAAGGAAGTTACTGGCTGTGCGGATATTCGTCCAGGTAATCTTCGTCTTAATCATAATCCGACAGGTCTGTTTAAAGGGTTTTGACAAAGATGAGAAAACTCCGCAAACATTAATAAAGACTGGAGCAAAAAGAACAGAAACTGCTCATGTATTTACCGTGATATGCTGTGGATTGTGTCGATGCATCATCAGTTCAGTCTCGTGACCAGGACGCGCGCAAGAAGCAGCAAGAAATTAATGGCCGCCTCACTAACAATTACTTACTTGCATGTTAATATAATACCCTGGTGACTTTAGGATTTTAAAGCGTATTACCAGTTTAATTTGTGTTTCGCCCTTCATAAAACGTTCTATTTTGTGGACATTGAATTTAAATCGAGAGACAAGACTGATCACCGTCTGAGTGTTCAAGGAATGCCTTTTGCCCGTCAAGTCGCCTAGAAATGTTTCTAAATCACGTAAATAACTAGACGATAGCCACTATACTATAGAAATATCAAAACTATCGGCCAGGGTGGGTGTGAGCTCATCCGATTTTGAGAATTTTAAATTGAAAACATCGCTCGTACCCGCTGACTTCTGCCTGCAATGCGGCTTCCCCAAACCTATGGCAAGTACGATGCGTTCCATGTAATTGAGGTTCAAAGCTAACGATCGCTGACAAACTGAGAGACATCACAAAACCCGAATACACAAGAGCACTATGGGTGACGCGTGACATGTAAGAAAACTTACTCAATGCCATTCATTTTTGAACCGAAAATAGAGTTTTTTATAAACAATGGTGGCTTATTCTGGGTTGAAAATTTAGTCTCTCCTAGGAAAAACTCAGTAGGGCTACTCAATTTAACCTTCCATGGAAAATATATCAGATTTATTCATATGTTTCAGAGAGTTTGGGTTTGGGTTACACAAAAAATACACGAAGGCACAGAAGTCTTCGGCAACATTTTTAGGTTTTCAATGCTGATAATGCTCACCTGTAGACGTCAACAACTCCGCAAGGCATTCGTCGTAGAAAATAAAGGAATATAATACTTTTCAAAATTAACTTATGAACCTTCCCAGTGAGAGTATGTCTGAGACTGTCGATCGAGAGTCGACTGCTAATCGATCGCTTATGCACGTTTGCGCATAGGTTGCGCTGTGTTCGATTCCTGTACAGCAACTTAACCCTAATCTTCTAAGTTCCTTTAATGGTGACAACATTAAATTATCTGCAAATTTAAAAGCAAAGCTCCGAAAGGTTATATAGGCTAATGGACGAGAATCGTAAAATTGTCTCTTCCGCAAAAGACCTTGGCGTGACTCACTCGAACCTTAAGCGGACTGCACACCTTGCTCAAATGGTTCCAAAATCTAATAGCATGCTGGGATTTCTAAAAGCAAACTGCTCGGGTGACCTCAAGAAGGATTCCCTCAAGCTGCGTTATATTTCCCTTATGTGCTCAACCTGTGCTACGCTTCACAACTTTGGGCGCCGCAATCTCCCACATTGATGCTGGAAGTAGAAAATATCCAAAGGAGAGCTACACTTTTTATTTGCATGAACTCTGAACTCTCATACAAGGACTGACTTTTGAACCTTAACCACCTATCTGATAACTACAGGCTGGAATATCTTGATTTATTATTTTTCTATACGTGTATTTATGGACTTATTGACATTAATGTAGATAACCTTGTTCAATGTTGTAGTGGGCGTTCCCGTCGGGGATCTTCTGGGCTTTTTCTCAATAACAAATCCGCTTATACATCTCTTTTTCGCAACTCTTTCTTCAGCTGAATAACTAATCTGTGGAATGCATTAATTACCTATCGCTATAGGATCGGAGGTTGAGTTAGTACTTTTAAAGAAAAAGTTAAAATCGTTTTTCTATAAGAGACTAAGTTCAGTTTTCAATCAAGGTGACATTAGTCTGTCCAAAGTGCCGCCGCGCCCATACTGTTATACGTTGTTCTTGTTAACTTTCTTTGTTCTGAATAATTCTTTCTTTTGGTTTTCCTTTTATTAGTGGGGTTCCAGGGAATGGGTATCAATTCTTTTTAAGGGGTTGGTTAGGTGGTGGGTATACCTAGCACGGGACTAGTGCTCTATAGTATGCCCACCAGCCTCAGGGAGAATTTTGTAAATGAAATGAAATAAAAATAAATAAATGCCGAGCTACACTGAATATTCACTATATATGTAGCAAGAGTTTTTTCTTTCCTGTGTCGCTACTGACTTAATAAAGTAGAATGTTAAAAAACACGAAGATATAAACCTTGCTGCAATTCTCTGTGGTCCTCAGAAGCTGAAACCTTAACTGACTAGGCCGTCCAAAATAGTCGAGAACACCTGATCAATTCCTCCACAGTTTTGGCCTTTGCTCGAGACGATCTTTATATACCGGTACCATGACCTTCCTGCAAAATTTATCCCGTTGGGAATCCCCTAATCGACTTGAGCTAAGAAGCTAAATTTGTTAGTCGAGGTTATAGATGGTTTTCACGTGACGTCATCATTTTCTAAAATCCAAAACTAAAGAGCCACGAAAGTTTTTATCCTCATCAGGCATAAGAGGCGGTAAATTTGTATCCATTTGCAATTTTAAAGCTCAATAGCGTGCTTCGTTTGGAAACCAGAGCATTTTGAATTTCTGAGTTATAGCGGTGCGTGACACGAGGCGACGATCGAGTTTATTGAGAAATATATATTTATCTCATGGTTTTGAGCCTTTTTAGAATTTAAAGCATTAGGAAAAGTGCTTAAGTAAATAGCTGTCTGTTCAGTACAGATGACCACTCGCCTAGATAGCCAAAGTAAGTAACAGATGTTGACACTATTTTCCGGCCGCCATATTGGTGCACCACAGATGTACACCAACATGGCGTTTTCATACTGGGCTCTGTAAATTTCTGCGAAACATTTCGACGAATATCTGAAGTTTGGGGAAAGGCACAGGCCTAAAACTTGGAGAAGTGTCTTCTTCATTTATCATCTACAACATCACGAATTCTTGACTTTTTCCACTGAATGGTTTTCGATTTATTTTTTTATTGCGTGACAGTGAAAACGATCTATAGCGTGTAAGTTCAAATCGCGTGAGCATATGACCAAGTTATTGTGCCAGATCACACAAGGTGTTTTTCAAGGCAAAAGCATTTCGCGGCTCCCATGCTGAGCTAATTTTAAATGCGATGAAGAGGCAGCCGGCGGCCTAGCACAAATAAAACCTTATCTTAAAAAATATATCTTGTTTATCAATTAACGAATTGCAGTATTCAAGCGAAGAAGACGAAAAGGAATCATACGAAGCTATAGATTACTAGAAAGAAACAGAACACTCAAAACATATTACATACTTTTTGAATGATTTTTGGATAGGGCCAATTGTTTTAAAAGCCTCTATACACATCTGAGACTCAGAACTTCAACATGATGACCCCTTGCTGCTTCTGCATGGGGTCTCCGATTTGCGTCGAGTGGGTTGATGTTGGATCTGCTCTCACAACTGTATTCTTCCTAATGGATCCGTACCAGCCAGCGAACCAAATTACTTAACAAATAAAAGCATTTGAGAGAATAATAGATTCAAAGTAAGAACGTCTTTTCTCTAATGACGTAAAAACATGTTTTTTAAACGACTGCCATTTAGGAGGCCTGCTCGTTCAATAGTTAACCATTGTATTTTACCAAAGGAGGGCCTTGTTTATGATCATACTTGTCAGTAAATCAACAGATTTCTCATCGAAACTTACCTTCTGCTATTATCAAGATCCATCGAAAGTAAGATTTTTGAGGGCACTACATTAGGGGATTCCCCAAGTCGTTTGTGGCTTGAATGATCTGCATAAATATTAATGCTTTCGAAAGCGTTTTCAGTTTCGGTTGGGAAAGACCCGGTTGACATCGGTAGATAATGCGTTATATTTCCTTAAACCGCAAATAAGCTAACTTATCTTATAATTCTTGGAAGAAAATATGTGGATGAAGGTTTCAAACATAGTGTGATCGTGCAAGTGACCCATCGCTAGCTACCGAGCACGTCACGGAAGTTTTCATAATTTTAGAGTTGTTATTCGAGGTCAAAGTGAAAATATTAATGAGTATAGGCGGATGTGCAACGCTGCAAAACTTCCGCTTGGGAAGAACCCCGAGATGTTAACTTTCCTTACTGAATAACATATAAAATACCAAATTGCGCTCCAAGGAAGTTTTAATTCATAACAATAAATATTAAACAATGAGTGTGGAAACCGAAAATCCGGCGTGAAATATAATATGAGGTAATTTTTGTTGACCTTATTAAGGTGTAAGCGGCTATGACCTGTGGATATAAATAAAGGCAACGAAACAAGTTCTGCACAGTACGCCAGAGCCTCGCAAGAAAATGGTACTGTCACTCTACGGAGTTAAAAAACCAACAAGTATGACTATTGGTAAGCTTTTGATTTTGTCTGCAATGGCGTTTTCACAAAAGCAACCACTACGTTTAATCTTCTTGGGTAGGGTGTCCCAGCAACAGCAAACCGCTTTTTTCGCAGTGTCACCAAAAATGTTCTTGTTTAAGTACGTTTTCTCTTTGCACAGCATAAAATTTTATTGTGTCTGATTCACTGGCAACGACAACAACTAAATTTATAATTATACAATGCGGTTTAAACTTTAGGAAACAAGTTCAGTGGAATTGAACGTAACGCACTCCGTACGAGCACTTATGACATAATAATACACCAAATTTTTTGTGAACGGCACAATAATATTGAAGTCTGAGAACCAGATTAGAGTTAAAACTAGTTTACATGTTCTCACGTTTATTTTGCGTCTTAGTCACATCTTTTCGCAGAGTAAAAAGGAGAACTATTCAGGAAGGCTGATATTCTTCAGGAGAGTGTGTAACAGTCGGGTTTACCTGATATCCAAGTGATGGCATAATTATTCCCACATACAAGCACTGCAGATTTGTGCCTTTGTGGTAAAGATCAAACCTTTCAATCGGTTAAATTTGGGACGGGGTATAGAAAAAAAATTCCTTCCAAGGAACGGTGGTTTATGAAAAACGGTTCCCTGAGACAGGTCTGTTGGCAAAGGCATGTTTGCCAGTTCTTATGCTTGCTATGTACATTTGTATTTGTGTGTTGATCAATACTTTAAAGAGTTTCGAGAGAACAGAATTTTCAGAGAATTTTAGGTAATGATTTAATTAATATATGGAAGAGCTAGGTAAAGGACTAGGGAAACTCAATCCCCAAAAGTTAGTTTACAGAATGTACCATATTTGTTTTGTTTCAGTTGACCAACAACAGGTCAACAACGACCGGGGCTCGAAAAACCTTCAAGTCAGCTGCTGTTACGACCTCAAGAAAGGACAAAACACTGTATCAATTGAGCACAGCTGTCTGGTGGACGCAGGTAACACATGGAATATCGATTTGAAATGTCGACCGAAACAAATGGTCGTCAAAGCACCATCTGGACAATCAGATCGCTGGAGAAGCCTAAAGGAGGTTTACCCTGATGCAAAAATAGAACACAAACATAATGACATCGAAGTAACCCTTCCAGTGCTACCGGAAGACATTGAAATCGCTGCCTTTGGACGTCCAGAAAAAAACGACAAGAAACGAATGCAAATAGCGGCTTTTGCAGAGCAGCCAAGGCAAGGACAAAACTGGAAGATTTTGATCTATCTGGTAGATGATACGACAACAGGATGTAAGGTACTTCTGCATTCCCTTATATTATTTCTTTACGGCTTTACTCCAATTTGTGTGGCGGAAGTGTTTCCGGCATCCTTATCCCATTGGGTTGATCGGATTACCTTAGGGCCGGCTTCTTCGGCAACCAAAGCTTATGATATAGGGTTTTTCTATGTCTTTAGGTACTACAGTGCACTTGCTTTTGAGATTGACCGTAAATGAATGTAGTCACCATGTACTGTGGCTGTAGGCATTCTACGCTGGACCTTTACGGGGGGTTTGGAAGAAGGCAATTATATAAGTTGAAGGCCAGTAATTGGTACCGATCACAGGGCACTACTTTATCTGCAACTATAATTCTAGAAATGTATTGCATTTTTCAAATAGTCAGCCTTGAGTCAGTACAGCCGCATCTGTTTTGTATCAGTTTTGATGATCCACGATTCTGAATCGATACATTTCGAACGTTGCAATAATTAGCAGGTGTGCCAGAAAGAAGAACAAAGACATCGTAAACTTCTGGTTCCAGTGGCTGGGATCTTTGTGTCCAACAGTGATGAGGATATCAGAATTGAACTCGATGCATTAGAACACGGATGGAAGATTAAAGGAAGTAAAGTGAAGGTAAGCAAAAAGGTTTAAAGTTTTATATTAGCCTGATAATCACTTTCCGGCAACAAAAAATGAGGGTACCCGAGTTCGTTTTTGATATATAAACGTTTTAAGACAAAATATAGGATGCTTTTAGATGGTGTTTTTGTTGTCATGATAGCGTATTACGTCATATTAATGAGAACCTCACTTAAGCAATTATTGGTGTTTCATTTGGTGCAATAACATTGCCGTTATGTTAAAACTGAATTGATCCTGCTAAAATACATTTCCTCAAAATTGTCGAAACTGGCTGATGAGCCACGTTAACTTTTTCCGAATTTTCTACGATCGATTCCTAGAAAGAATCATTTCCCGCGCATAGTAGTCCGTTTTTCCGGCCTTGACACTGAAGTTCTCCCTGCGAAAAGGAATGATTAGTCGTGTAGACGATGAATAAGTTTAGCCTTTCCTATTTATATTCCTGACTCGTACACAAGGATGGGTGTGCAGCTCGAACTGTGAGTGTTTAATGCCGTCCAAGTATCGTTACAAAGCTCAGATAAGATACTAGTTACAAGGTAAACATAAAATAAGAACCACTCAGGCTATAAAGCATATGCAACCGCCTGATACGCAAACCCAAAAACCCAGTGGGAAAATAGGAACGTATTCCCCAACCAAATGCAGGCGCACCAACCTCTGAGGGCTAGAGGTAATATAAGATTTCCAGACATACAAAGTGATCTAAAATAAAATTTGAAAGTTCGAGAGCTGAGATGAATACATTACATCTTGACAAACCTTATATATCTAAATAACAATAGACTAATTCAATGCCATAGCGGCACCCGTGCATTTCATGCCAACAGGACAATATTTACATTCTTTGTCGCTATCACTTACAGTTCAGCTCCGCCGAATGTAAATACATTTACCCACAATACTCGTTATTTAGCAAGTACATAAAAAATGTTCCAGTCCCTAGCTCGTCGAAGCTTATGCACTCCAACTTGCTTTCATCTTAGCCTTCCTACATTTTCCTTTTCGTCTCTTTACACGAACAAATTTCATCCTTGATAATTTTTCCTTGGAATTCTAGCTGTACCTTCTCAAGGAAAAATCTTGTCAATTTTACCCTTTTTGCACCAGCAAGTTTTCCTTGTTAAGGG
>NC_090871.1:27133289-27140789 GCF_036669935.1 Montipora foliosa | reverse complement strand
CAAATGAGGGGCGTGATCCAGACGATTGGCAACCAAGAGTCCAGTTGAAAGAGGCGCATGCTAGTTTTGTTTGACCCAGAGAGCGTAGCTAGATTTGGAGACAAATTCATTGTGCAACCAAAGTTTGTGGTTGACTATCTCCAGCATCTTGAGGTCATGGAGTTCAAAAAAAAGAAGAGACTGGAGGAAAGGGCAAGGGAAAGTAGGGAGGCAAGAGAAAAGTCCTAATTTGGGCTAATTTGTGTGAAGATGCCACCAAGCTAAAAAAGCTCCGTGTGCCAGAATTGAACAAATACTTAAAACATCATGGGCTATTAAAACAGCATCAGAAGAGCAACAAGAAGGACAAAGTGAAGACAATTATGGGACACTTCTTGCGAATGAATACTCTCAGAACTGGACAAGCCGAAGTGGGAGGCAGGAATGAATCAGGTCAACTAAACAGCAGTGATGAAAGCAGTGAGGGAGAGGAAACTGATGATGACTACAAGAGTGATGCCCCTGACTCTGAAGACGACTCAAATGATGTCGTTCTTGCTTTTATCGCCTCAGATGAGGAATACGCAGACGAGCGGCCAGCCACAACACGCTCAGGACGAGTTGTAACAAGAAGAGCAGAAATTGACTTTTCATTCTTTTGAGTGATTTGTTAAAAGCAGCTTTCTAGCTTTCAGGTTTCTTTCAATAAATTATGTGAAATGTAACAAAACGAAATTTTAATGCTGCGGTAACTTTTAACACCATATGTATTTTTTATTCAGGGGGGGGGCCTTCCAAAAAATTACTCTGATGAGGGGGGGGGGGGGGGCAGGAGAAAAAAAATCGGAAATTGGGGGGGGTCATACAATTTTCAAATTACACTCCTCCAAATTCCACCAGCCCCCCCTACCCCATAAAAAATGAACGGTCCCTGAGACTCAGAACTTCAACATGATGACCCCTTGCTGCTTCTGTATGGGGTCTCCGAAATGCGTCGAGTGGGTTGATGTTGGATCTGCTCTCACAACTGTATTCTTCCTAATGGATCCGTACCAGCCAGCGAACCAAATTACTTGACAAATAAGATCGTTTGAGAGAATAATAGAGTCAAAGTAAGAGCGTCTTTTCTCTAATGACGTAAAAACACGTATTTTAAACGACTGTCATTTAGGAGGCCTCGTTCAATAGTTTTTCTGTTGTATTTTACCAAAGGAGGGCCTTGTTTGTGATTTACATCTATTAAAACATACTTGTCAGTAAATCAACAGATTTGTTATCGAAACTTCCCTTCTGCTACTATCAAGATCCGGCGAAAGTAAGATTTTTGAGGGCACTACATTAGGGGATTCCCCAAGTCTTTTGCGGCTTGAATGATCTGCATAAATGCTTCCGAAAGCGTTTTCAGTTTCGGTGGGGAAAGACCCGGTTGACATCAGTAGATACTGCGTTATGTTTCCTTTAAGCGCAAATGAGCTAACTTACCTTATAATTCTTGGAAGAAAATATGTGGATGAAGGTTTCAAACATAACAGCGCGATCGTGCAAATGTTGCGTGACCCATCGCTATCGAACACGTCACGGAAGTTCTCATAATTTTAGAGTTGTTATTCGAGGTTGAATGTCACCATTTTAAAGTTTCATCTTTTCATGAGAACATTCGATTATCTCATGTTCTTCAAGGTCAAAGTGAAAATATTAATGAGTATAGGCGGATGTGCAACGCTGCAAAACTTCCGCTTGGGAAGAACCCCGAGATGTTAACTTTCCTTACTGAATAACATATAAAATACCAAATTGCGCTCCAAGGAAGTTTTAATTCATAACAGTAAATATTAAACAATGAGTGTGGAAACCGAAAATCCGGCGTGAAATATAATATGAGGTAATTTTTGTTGACCTTATTAAGGTGTAAGCGGCTATGACCTGTGGATATAAATAAAGGCAACGAAACAAGTTCTGCACAGTACGCCAGAGCCTCGCAAGAAAATGGTACTGTCACTCTACGGAGTTAAAAAACCAACAAGTTTGACTATTGGTAAGCTCTCAGGATCAATGATGTACACAACATTTTGATTTTGTCTGCAATGGCGTTTTCGAAACAGCAACTATTACGTTTAATCTCCTTGGGTAGGGTGTCTCAGCAACAGCAAACCGCTTTTTTCGCCGTGTCAACAAAAATGTTTTTGTTTAAGTACGTTTTCTCTTTGCACAGGATAAACTTTTATTGTCTGATTCACTGGAAACGACCGGATAAATTACGGAAAAATTACGTTCAACGAAAATTGTTAAGGAATTTGAGAAGCCTGTGAGAGAACTACATCAGTAATGTACAGATTTCTATAATTCATTGTAATAATTTTAAGAGTTAGGATTGTTTATTTATTGATAGAGTTAAAATGTTAGTTATTAATTGATCATGTATATATACATATACAAAAATCATTTATTTATGTATTTCACTTTTCTCGGCATATTAGCATGTATTTGCTAGCCTCATCAACACGAGTTGAAATAAAGTTACTTACTTTATACAAGTGATTCGGTTTAAACTTTAGGAAACAAGTTAAGTGGAAATGAACGTAACGGACTCCGTACGGGCACTTGTGACATAATAATACACCAAATTTTCTGTGAACGGCACAATAATATTGAAGTCTGAGAACCAGATTAGAGTTAAAACTAGTTTACATGTTCTCACGTTTATTTTGCGTCTTAGTCACATCTTTTTGCAGAGTAAAAAGGAGAACTATTCAGGAAGGCTGATACTCTTCAGGAGAGTGTGTAACAGTCGGGTTTACCTGATATCCAAGTGATGGCATAATTATTCCCACATACAAGCACTGCAGATTTGTGCCTTTGTGGTAAAGATCAAACCTGTGAATCGGTTAAATTTGGGACGGGGTATGGAAAAAAAATTGCTCCCAAGAAACGGTGGTTTATGAAAAACGGTTCCCTGAGGCAGGTCTATTAATTGGCAATGGCATGTTTGCCAGTTCTTATGCTTGCTATGTGCACTTGTGTTTGTGTGAAAGTTGATAAATACTTGAAAGAGTTTCGAGAGAACAGAATTTTCAGAGAAAAGTAATGATTTGATTAATATATGGAAGAGCTAAGCAAAGGACTAGGGAAACTCAATCCACAAAAGTCAGTTTACAGAATGTACCGTATTTGTTTTGTTTCAGTTGACCAACAACAGGTCAACAACGACCGGGGCTCAAAAAACCTTCAAGTCAGCTGCTGTTACGACCTCAAGAAAGGACAAGACACTGTATCAATTGAGCACAGCTGTCTGGTGAACGCAGGTAACACGTGGATTATCGATGTGAAATGTCGACCGAAACAAATGGTCGTCAAAGCGCCATCTGGACAATCAGACCGCTGGAAAAGCCTAAAGGAGGTTTACCCTGATGCAAAAATAGAACACAAACATAATGACATCGAAGTAACCCTTCCAGTGCTACCGGAAGACATTGAAATCGCTGCATTTGGACGACCAGGAAAAAACGACAAGAAACGAATGCAAATGGTGGTTTTTGCAGAGCAGCCAAGGCAAGGACAAAACTGGAAGATTTTGATCTATCTGGTAGATGATACGACAACAGGATGTAAGGGACTTTTGCATTCCCTCATATTATTTCTTTACGACTTTACTCCAATTTGTGTGGCGGAAGTGTTTCCGGCCTCCTTATCCCATTGGGTTGATCGGATTACCTTAGGGCCGGCTTCTTCGGCAACCAAAGCTTATGATATAGGGTTTTTCTATGTCTTTAGGTACTACAGTGCACTTGCTTTTGGGTTTGACCGTAAATGAATGTAGTCACCATGTACTGTGGCTGTAGGTATTCTACGCTGGACCTTTACGGGGGGTTTGGAAGAAAACAATTATATAAGTTGAAGGCCAGTAATTGGTACCGATCACAGGGCACTACTTTATCTGCAACTATAATTCTAGAAATGTATTGCATTTTTCAAATAGTCAGCCTTAAGTCAGTACAAACGCATCTGTTTTGTATCAGTTTTGGTGATCCACGATTCTGAATCGATACATTTCGAACGTTGCAATAATTAGCAGGTGTGCCAGAAAGAAGAACAAAGACATCGTAAACTTCTGGTTCCAGTGGCTGGGATCTTTGTGTCCAACAGTGATGAGGATATCAGAATTGAACTCGATGCATTAGAACACGGATGGAAGATCAAAGGAAGTAAAGTGAAGGTAAGCAGAAAGGTTTAAAGTTTTATATTAGCCTGATAATCACTTTTCGGCAACAAAAAATGAGGGTACCCGAGTTCGTTTTTGATATATAAACGTTTTAAGACAAAATATAGGATGCTTTTAGATGGTGTTTTTGTTGTCATGATAGCGTATTACATCATATTAATGAGTACCTCACTAAAGCAATTTTTGGTGTTTCATTTGGTGCAATAACATTGCCGTTATGTTAAAACTGATTTGATCCTGCTAAAATACATTTCCTCAAAATTGTCGAAACTGGCTGATGAGCCACGTTAACTTTTTCCGAATTTTCTACGATCGATTCCTAGAAAGAATCATTTCCCGCGCATAGTAGTCCGTTTTTCCGGCCTTGACACTGAAGTTCTCCCTGCAAAAAGGAATGATTAGTCGTGTAGACGATGAACAAGTTTAGCATTTCCTATTTATATTCATGACTCGTACACAAGGATGGGTGTGCAGCTCGAACTGTGAGCCTGAGTGTTTAATGCCGTCAAAGTATCGTTACAAAGCTCAGATAAGATACTAGTTACAAGGTAAACATATGACTTTCGTCGTTACGCGGCTCTGCGCTACCTCGTGGTACGTTGGAACAATGAGACTCACTTCGCATGTGGGACTCTTGTTGAGAACCACTCAGGCTATAAAGCATGTGCAACCGCCTGATACGCAAACCCAAAAACCCAGTGGGAAAATAGGAACGTATTCCCCAACCAAATGCAGGCGCACTAACCTCTGGGGGCTAGAGGTAATATAAGATTTCCAGACATACAAAGTGATCTAAAATAAAATTTGAAAGTTCGAGAGCTGAGATGAATACATTACATCCTGACAAACCTTATATATCTAAATAACAATAAACTAATTCAATGCCACAGCGGCACCCGTGCATTTCATGCCAACAGAAAAATATTTACATTCTTTGTCACTATCACTTACAGTTCAGCTCCGCCGAATGTAAATACATTTACCCACAGTACTCGTTATTTAGCAAGTACATAAGAAATGTTCCAGTCCCTAGCTCGTCGAAGCTTATGCACTCCAACTTGCTTTCATCTTAGCCTTCCTAAATTTTCCTTTTCGTCTGTTTACACGAACTAATTTCATCCTTGATAATTTTTCCTTGGAATTCTAGCTCTACCTTCTCAAGGAAAAATCTTGTCAATTTTACCCTTTTTGCACGAGCAAGTTTTCCTTGTTAAGGGAAACTTGTCAAGGACAACTTGCTGGTGTAAACGGGGCTAAACTGACCAATTTAGAGGCAGCCTTCCCAAAAAGTCTTGAGTTGTTGCTACATTTGCCGGTCATCATTAAGATACCAAAGTTAAAAAATATCAATTATTTCTTATCTGTTTAATTGCTTTCAGACCATCAAAGCAAGTGCTGCTTGGAATCCGCCAGAAAACGCCTCAGATTTTCCCAGCTGCCATTTTGATATCATCCACGTGGACAAAACAAAGCAATCATTTTTCTGCGGAATCACAGCATCGCATGAAAACGACACTGCGAGATCAGAGATTGTGACCTATTTTAAACGAGTTAGTAGAGGACTTCTTAGCTTTCAATAAAAGCCAAGGGAGAAAATGCTATGAAGAGAATTTCATTTTAATGACGGCTGGATCTGAAATTTGATTCAATCCCTTTTACGAGACAAAAAAAGTGGTACAATATCCCACTGAACTTTTTAGACACTTCCTCTGTTTGAATCGTCCTTCAACAAAGGAAAAGGATGCAAGTTGAAGTTAAACTGAGTAAGTGGCAGTGGGTAGCCTATACTGCCACTGATCTGCGGTTCAAAGTTCATTGTCAAACGGAGCTTCCGCAACACGAATTCTCTCTTTAAACAGGAAAGAAGGTGTCGAAAAGGCTTTACACTCAGTTGAAATCAAAACCATAACCGAACGGTAGAATTTCTTCCCCCATAACATCTCCTGCAGGGGATTTAGACTACTGTTTGTTAATTAAGAGTGCACAGTTCATT
Organism: Montipora foliosa; assembly: GCF_036669935.1. NCBI lineage: Eukaryota > Metazoa > Cnidaria > Anthozoa > Scleractinia > Acroporidae > Montipora > Montipora foliosa. Next base: position 27,134,598 of record NC_090871.1, on the reverse strand, counting down.
CCCAGTGAACAGATATGAAGTTGCGTGAGTTCTTGCGATACATTTCAAGAAACCATCATGCAACCAACTCATAACAATGTAGAATTCAGTTACATGATAACGTTGTTGCTTTCAGGAGAGAGGTCAAGAAATCATTCAAACTTCGAAGAACTTACCAAAAGCCAGTAAATACCAGTGTCTTCAATCGAAAGGTAAAAAAATCAAAGAATCTGAAATTGTTTACAGAGTTTACATTGACACTAATAGTCCTGAAACCCGGTCGATGGGTCAACGTGTCCAAATCCGCCGCCGGCCTTTTGGGTTAGAAGCAACTGTTTTAAAATTAGTATTTATCTCTATTTTTTACAGATGCCGGTGAATCGCTATCAATTTTCTGGTTGTGGTTATTTTTTCTTCGATCTTTGGTCGTCCAAGCCTTGCACTCAAGAGGTAATGGCAGTAAGTCACCGCGAACATTCATCGTAATTTCCGTGCTCCTTCTTCTGTCAGACGACCGGGCCTAGCTTATCAGACTGGGCTGAAATTTCAGGCCAGTTCTGAAAGAAATCCTCTTGAAATGAATGTGGCGATTACATCCTAGCCCGGTTTCTAAAACTGGGCTGAAATGTCATCAATCGATTACATACAATTATTGCGGATTTTTCGCCCCGGCTGAAATTCATGATATAAACGCGACAAAATTTCAGCACGGCCGGTGAGCAGGGCAAAATTTCAGCCCGGGCTGAGACTGGCCATGTAATCAGGACCTAAATTCTCAACGAATGCTGTTACGATACAGTCGAAAGGCATCATTATCATATGAGAGCGTGAACCCTTTTGTTTTTCTTTCTCTTTTCTCTTTCAGTTTTGATAACATCGGTTTAATTGTTTGTGGTCTTTACAGAGTATTTCAGAGATCACTGCTTGGTCCTCTAGTTGCTTTGCGATCGTTTGCTGAGTAAATTAACAGTAATACTAGGAGTAATCAAAGATTAATAAGTGCGTTCGAAGTTCAATGAATTTAGCTAAAATCATACAAAAACATAGGAGGAAATTAGTTGAGACATTAAATGAGAAAGACGAAGTATTTAAACAGCAACCATTCATTCGTGCCAGAGGCAGCACAAAGATATTGTAAATATGCAACAATCTGGTGATGATTATGTAGATTTATTGAATATGGTACAAAGGCACACTCGTTGCAGTACAAATTATTGTCTTAGAAAAAAAACAGAATGAATCAGATCTCAGGTGTAGGTTACATTTTCCATTTCAACCTTGCACCAGTACAAAGCTAGAATTTGAACCTATTCATACAAAAGATGGAAAT
>NC_090871.1:27113289-27123289 GCF_036669935.1 Montipora foliosa | reverse complement strand
GAGCTCCTAGCGGGACCCAAGGGATCTAATTATACTGACAACGACCATTCTGCTACAGGTTGTTTTAAATGTAGCAAAAAATGTGATTTATGTAAGAACTTTTTAAAGGAGGATAAGATTTTTTACAGCGCTCGTACAGATCGTTATTACACTATTAGGCAACATCTTGGTTGCAAATCTAAAAACGTGATTTATTTGGCCACTTGCAAGAAGTGTAAGGTTCAGTATGTGGGTTCAACATCCAATGAATTCAAGGTCAGGTTTCGGAATCACAAATCAACTATGCTTACTAACAAGATTACGTGCGAATTAGCCGTGCATTTCAATAGGGTTGAACACCAGATGTCTGACTTTGAATTCATTGTTATCGAAAAAATTGTTAATGAATGTGAAGATCACATTGATAGGCGTTTACTCACAAGGGAAGCTTTTTGGTGCTCCCAGTTGTGTACTCTCCATCCCCACGGCCTTAACAAACGATCAGAGTTCAACTCTAAGAATAGAATTAGGTTTAGCCAATAAGTTTTATTTTTTAGCCATTCATTTTTAGCCATTTTTTAGCCATTTTCATTTATTATTTTTCCAGAAAAAATTCTTCATAACTTTAGATATAATACTTTTTAATTTTTTACTGTGATAGTCAGCTCCCATAATTAACTCTATATTGTTCACTTCATCTACTATTGTGTAAGTGGTTTTTCTGTCTATAAGCTGGCCTGTTTTGTCACCTACTCGTTAGCGCTTGTTTGTAAATTTCGTGTAATTAAGCAATCTGTTTATTTCGTCACTGTCACTTCTTCACATATATAAGATCTTGAAACCGACTCAGTTCCTGCCAAGTATTTTTTAGTTTTTAGCTTATTGTGAACACTGAGGAAGCCCGAAGGGCGAAACGTTTGTTCTTTACATTAAACATGGACCTGTGAGTAGTTTGCTTTTGACTCCATTTTTCATTCAACCTATATATATATATATATATATATACATATGTTGTGTAAAAAAACGGTCCGTGTAAAAAAGCTGCTTTTTTATGTAAAAAAGCAGCTTTTTTACAATTATATATTTGTAAAAAAGCTGCTTTTTTACAGAAATATATTTTTGTAAAAAAGCAGCTTTTTTATGTAAAAAAGCTGCTTTTTTACAATTATATAATTGTAAAAAAGCAGCTCTTTTACAAAAATATATTTTTGTAAAAAAGCTGCTTCTTTACGTAAAAATGCTGCTTTTTTACAATTATATAATTGTAAAAAAGCAGCTTTTTTACAAAAATATATTTTTGTAAAAAAGCAGCTTCTTTACGTAAAAATGCTGTTTTTTTACAATTATATAAGTGTAAAAAAGCTGCTTTTTTACAAATATATAATTGTAAGAAAGCTGCTTTCTTATGTAAAAATGCTGCACTTTTACAATTATATATTTGTAAGAAAAGCTGCTTTTGAACAGAGATATCTCTGTGTAGAAAAAAGGAAGTACAGAAGCCGTAAATAATTAAGCAAACCGGCTTTTACAACGGTTACTGTTAATACATTACATCAAGTAGTGTAAACCATTCGTTGCTTTAGAGTGCCGAGCAGTGCATTCATAATTTATCTTTCTGAAAACCGATGGAGAAAGATTAGAGCTCTTCCTACTGAAATACAGTGGTGATGTGATTTTATGTAGCCTATGTTAGCCATACACATAATCTTTATTGTCGACATCACAATCAGTTTAATTTCAGCGTATAAATTCGAGACAATATTTGGTTCAGGTCACAGTTTGTGACCGGGTGCAAGAAAGTTATAATTCAGTTTTGTAAACACACAGTCCAAGCGCTATAACTTTCCAACGATTTATGCCAGTGCCCTGGCTTTTTTTGTTGGCTTGTGCTACCCGCATAAGTATTATTTATTAGTAAAAATCACGTTCCCAAGCCTTTCATAAGTGCCGAAAATCGAAAAAGTGTTTCCTTACATGTCACGTCTTGTAAAGGTGCAGGAAATTTACAATTCAGTTTTGTAAAAAAACGGTCCGACCGCTATAACTTTCCAACGATTAATGCCAGTGTCATGAATATTTTGTTGCCTTGTGCTAGCCGTATAAGAATCATTTCTTGGCAGAAATCGCTATCCCTAGCCTTTCATAATTGCTGCATAAGGCAAAAAACCCTTTTCCTACATGTCACGCGTTGTAAAGGTGCAGGAAATTTACAATTCAGTTTCGTAAAAAAACGGTCCGACCGCTATAACTTTTCAACGCTTAATGCCAGTGTCCTGAACATTTTGTTGCCGTGTGCTAGCCGTATAAGGATTATTTGTTGGCAGAAATCGCTATCTCTAGCCTTTCATAAGTGCCGCATAAGGAAATAACCCTTTTCTTACATGTCACGCCTTGTAAAGGTGCAGGAAATTTACAATTCAGTTTTGTAAAAAAACGGTCCGACCGCTATAACTTTCCAACGATTAATGCCAGTGTCCTGAACATTTTGTTGGCTTGTGCTAGCCGTATAAGTGTTATTTCTTGGCAGAAATCAGTATCTCCAGCCTTTCATAACTGCCGCATAATGCAAAAAACCGTTTTCTTACATGTCACGCCTTGTAAAGGTGCAGGAAATTTACAATTCAGTTTTGTAAAAAAACGGTCCGACCGCTATAACTTTCCAACGATTAATGCCAGTGTCCTGAACATTTTGTTGGCTTGTGCTAGCCGTATAAGTGTTATTTCTTGGCAGAAATCAGTATCTCCAGCCTTTCATAACTGCCGCATAATGCAAAAAACCGTTTTCTTACATGTCACGCCTTGTAAAGGTGCAGGAAATTTTCAATGAAGTTTTGTAAAAAAATGGTCCGACCGCTATAACTTTCCAAGGATTAATGCCAGTGTCCTGAGTATTCTGTTGGCTTGTGCTAGCCGTATAAGTATTATTGATTGATTGATTTCATACGTTTTACAGGTCTGTTCGACCTCAAAGGCTATGCGTTTTTGGCCCCTATTAGTTTTGACCATTTTGTTCTACAATAGGGTATTGTTTGTGCACTCAAGTCTTGAATTGGGTATGTTTTTGTAGAAAAGGCCAATTCTTCATCGGTATGCAATAAGCCCATCAACAAAAGGCCTTCTCAAATTGTCACGCCAATCGTCTAAGAGCTGAAATCGGTCAGAAATAGGGTATCAATGTTTTGGTTAGGTCTCAAATAGGGTAGGGAAAATAGTAGACTTTTGTCTGAAAAAGGGTGTTAGTTTCATTATCTCATTGTTCAACGCTGAAGGAATAACAGATACCAGGGTAAACAGTGATTCGCGAAAGACTGAGAAAACAAAATGCTATTGACGAATAAGAGTATTGAAACTGACAAAGACCATCGGTCTGACAAAAGCTAGGAAAAAAGGACAATGGTGTAACTAATTGAAAAGTTATAAACTTTGGAACTAAGTCAGTTGTAAAGTCCTTGCACCTTTCGATACGAAGGGATGTTGATGTAAGAAAACAAACCGTGTTTCGTATTTTGATCTATTATGCCACACTTATGAAAGACCAGTGAAAGTGATTTCTATCGTCCAAGAATACTTATACGGCTAGCACCAGCCAACAAAATATTCAGGACACTTGCATAAATGGTTGAACAGTTACAGCGCCCGGACCGTCTTTTTCTGCACCTTTACAAGGCGTGACATGTAAGGAAACAGTTTGTCGAATTTCGGCACTTATGAAAGGCTTGGGAAAGTGATTTCTATCATAAAATAATACTCATATGGCTAGCACAAGGCAACAAAATATTGAGGACACTGGCATAAATCCTTGGAAAATTATAGCGGTCGGACCGTTTTTTTACAAAACTGAATTGTAAATTTCCTGCACCTTTACAAGGCGTGACATGTAAGAAAACGGTTTTTTGCATTATGCGGCAGTTATGAAAAGCTAGAGATAGTGATTTCGGCCAAGAAATAACACTTATACGGCTAGCACAAGCCAATGAAATATTCAGGACACTGGCATTAATCGATGGAAAGTTATAGCGGTCGGACCGTTTTTTTACAAAACTGAATTGTAAATTTCCTGCACCTTTACAAGGCGTGACATGTAAGAAACATTTTGTCGAATTTCTGCACTTATGAAAGGCTTGGGAAAGTGATTTCTATCATAAAATAATAGTTATATGACTAACACAAGACAACAAAAATATTCAGGGCAAGGACATTAAGCGTTGGAAAGTTATAGCGGTCGGACCGTTTTTTTACAAAACTGAATTGTAAATTTCCTGCACCTTTACAAGGCGTGACATGTAAGAAACATTTTGTCGAATTTTTGCACTTGTGAAAGGCTTGGGAAAGTAATTTCTATCATAAAGTAATACTGATATGGCTAGCACAAGCCAACAAAATATTGAGAATACTGGCATAAATCGTTGGAAAGTTATAGCGGTCGGACCGTTTTTTTACAAAACTGAATTGTAAATTTCCTGCACTTTTACAAGGCGTGACATGTAAGGAAACGGTGTTTCGCATTATGCCGCACTTATGAAAGGCTTAGGAAAGTGATTTTTAGTAATAAATAATACTTATGCGGCTAGCACGAGAAAACAAAATAGTCAGGACACTGCCATAAATCGTTGGAAAGTTAGGGTGATCGGACCGTTTTTTTACAAATATATAATTGTAAAAAAGCTGCATTTTTACAAAATATATATTTGTAAAAAAACGGCTTTTTTACGGTACCGGTTTTTTACGCTACATATAACCGTACATCCTGTGCCCAAGTTCAGGAGTTGCCATAAAGCCATTATGGTGACAACCGGGAGGGCACATTGTATACATATTGTATATTACGCTCACTGTTCATACAGTTTGAGCACTCTCTGGATTGGGTGGAGAGCCTCATAATAGGTGTTCACTATTGGCATAATGCTTCGCTCACTGCTTGCAGTTTGAGCACTCTTGTGACTCCACAATGCAATCCAACAATGTGTAACCGTACATGCTGTGCCCAAGTTCAGGAGTTGCCATAAAGCCATTATGGTGACAACCGGGAGGGCACATTGTATACATATTGTATATTACGCTCACTGTTCATACAGTTTGAGCACTCTCTGGATTGGGTGGAGAGCCTCATAATAGGTGTTCACTATTGGCATAATGCTTCGCTCACTGCTTGCAGTTTGAGCACTCTTGTGACTCCACAATGCAATCCAACAATGTGTAACCGTACATCCTGTGCCCAAGTTCAGGAGTTGCCATAAAGCCATTATGGTGACAACCGGGAGGGCACATTGTATACATATTGTATATTACGCTCACTGTTCATACAGTTTGAGCACTCTCTGGATTGGGTGGAGAGCCTCATAATAGGTGTTCACTATTGGCATAATGCTTCGCTCACTGCTTGCAGTTTGAGCACTCTTGTGACTCCACAATGCAATCCAACAATGTGTAACCGTACATCCTGTGCCCAAGTTCAGGAGTTGCCATAAAGCCATTATGGTGACAACCGGGAGGGCACATTGTATACATATTGTATATTACGCTCACTGTTCATACAGTTTGAGCACTCTCTGGATTGGGTGGAGAGCCTCATAATAGGTGTTCACTATTGGCATAATGCTTCGCTCACTGCTTGCAGTTTGAGCACTCTTGTGACTCCACAATGCAATCCAACAATGTGTAACCGTACATCCTGTGCCCAAGTTCAGGAGTTGCCATAAAGCCATTATGGTGACAACCGGGAGGGCACATTGTATACATATTGTATATATATATATATATATATATATATATATATATATATAAAGATGATTTTCTGGAGTCGGACTATATATATACACCCGTTTTCAAAAACGTTGCAATTTCAAAGTATATATGATATATATATGCCTTTTGTTTTCTCATCAGAAAGGAGAGACACAAAGCATGTGTATTTCACGCTGAAGGAACAATGCGTTTTTCCTTTAACTAATATAATATTTAAAAATTGACGAGAAAAATCCCACAAGCTATTCGAGGGAAATGAAACAGTATTTAATTGAGTCAACCGGGAGCTCTTTAATCCTAATTGTTTTAAAGGTTCATTTCGGGAACTAATATTCTACGAGAAGCCATCACAAAGAGGTGTGGTCTGTAAACCCGCCAACAAAACAACCTCCGAACCAACCAAAATTCATGACTCATTTAAGTCATTTAAGCCTTTGAATGATTCACCATGTACACGGGGTTTATGCCAACAAGACCAAAATCGAGAAGATTTTAAGAGCAAAACAATGAGTAAAGTGCTACTCATGCTTCCTCGCTATTGCATCAGGAGGCTGACAATAACTCGTGGATTTGTCGAGATGACAAGAAATCCCAAACAATAAGTGTTTTGGGGTAGACTTTCATATTCTGGACAAAAATGGCGGAGGACAAAAGAATTATTGTTATTCCGATTAGGCCTTGCTAATTAGCTATTAATATGTTCACGTTGTTCTTTTGTTTTATGGACATTAATTATGTCGGATCCGGTATATGGAAGACCAGAACAAAGTGAATTGCAAAGACAATACTCCCAACAAACATTATCCAAGTATAAATTCGTTAGACACCTTTCAAAACTGAATATCAAGCCATAAGTAATGAAATATAGGAAGGTTTTAAACCAACATCTAGAGACACCAATAACAAAATAGAGAAAAGTACGACTTCTGGTGGACGAACAAAAGAAGCTAATGAGAGATCTTTTGTTTTCGCCCACCAACGTGGCGGCGATGACGTCATGTGAAAACCTCCTACAACTTAACTTTCTCCAAAAGTAATTTACGTTCTACTTTTTTTTTTGGCTTTTGAGTTGAGATATGTGGCGAAACAGCTCCGTTCTTCAAGGTAATTCGGAAAAGAGCTGACTAGTAATTACCATCTTCATAACCCGAGCAGTTAGGAAAAAATAACACTGAGTTGTTAAGTTATTAAGATACTGCCTTTACCACATACCTTATTCATTTCAATTATTTTTAAAAAACGAGAAGAAAAGGTATGGTGGATGCTAGAAAGAGGTAAACTGGTGAAATTCAAACAAAGCCTTCAAAAGGTTTGACAGCAGCTATTGTTCTTTCCTTTTGTAAAAATGGCCCCCTATTGTTTTTTTCTGTCAACACCTTTCTTATGAGAAAACAAAAGGCATATATATATCATATATACTTTGAAATTGCAACGTTTTTGAAAACGGGTGTATATATATATAATTTTAAATGCGATGTAGAGGCAGCCGGCCGGCTTAGCATAAGGAAAATACATTCCACATATAAAACCTTCTCTTAAAAAATATATCTTGTTTATCAATTAACGAATTGCAGAATTCAAGCGAAGAAGACGAAAAGGAATCATACGAAGCTATAGGTTACTAGAAAGAAAGAGAACACTCAAAACATAGTACATACTTTTGAATGATTTTTGGATAGGGCTAATTGTTTTAAAAGCCTCTATACACATCTGAGACTTAGACTTGCCACAAGTCGACTTCACGAGAATCCCAGGAGAAAATGTCTTTTGGGAGCGAAACATAATTTTTCGTACGCGGGCTATCTACATGGGACGGCTTATGAGACCAAGGACTTTTGAAAGTCTAATCTGAGACTCAGAACTTCAACATGATGACCCCTTGCTGCTTCTGCAGGGTGTCTTCGAAATCCGTCGAGTGGGTTGATGTTGGATCTGCTATCACAACTGTATTCTTCCTAATGGATCCGTACCAACCAGCGAACCAAATTACTTGACAAACAAAAGCATTTGAGAGAATAATAGAGTCAAAGTAAGAGCGTCTTTTCTCTAATGACGTAAAAACATGTATTTTAAACGACTGTCATTTAGGAGGCCTCGTTCAATAGTTTTTCTGTTGTATTTTACCAAAGGAGGGCCTTGTTTGTGATTTACATCTATTAAAACATACTTGTCAGTAAATTAACATATTTCTTATCGAAACTTACCTTCTGCTATTATCAAGATCCATCGAAAGTAAGATTTTCGAGGGCACTACATTAGGGGATTCCCCAAGTCTTTTGCGGCTTGAATGATCTGGATAAATGCTTTCGAAAGCGTTTTCAGTTTCGGTGGGGAAAGACCCGGTTGACATCAGTAGATACTGCGTTATATTTCCTTAAACCGCAAATAAGCTAACTTACCTTATAATTCTTGGAAGAAAATATGTGGATGAAGGTTTCAAACATAGTGTGATCGTGCAAGTGTTACGTGACCCATCGCTAGCTACCGAGCACGTCACGAAAGTTTTCATAATTTTAGAGTTGTTATTCGAGGTCAAAGTGAAAATATTAATGAGTATAGGCGGATGTGCAACGCTGCAAAACTTCCGCTTGGGAAGAACCCCGAGATGTTAACTTTCCTTACTGAATAACATATAAAATACCAAATTGCGCTCCAAGGAAGTTTTAATTCATAACAATAAATATTAAACAAGGAGTGTGGAAACCGAAAATCCTTCGTGAAATATAATATGAGGTAATTTTTGTTGACCTTATTAAGGTATAAGCGGCTATGACCTGTGGATATAAATAAAGGCAACGAAACAAGTTCTGCACAGTACGCCAGAGCCTCGCAAGAAAATGGTACTGTCACTCTACGGAGTTAAAAAACCAACAAGTTTGACTATTGGTAAGCTTTTGATTTTGTCTGCAATGGCGTTTTCACAAAAGCAACCACTACGTTTAATCTCCTTGGGTAGGGTGTCCCAGCAACAGCAAACCGCTTTTTTCGCAGTGTCACCAAAAATGTTCTTGTTTAAGTACGTTTTCTCTTTGCACAGCATAAAATTTTATTGTGTCTGATTCACTGGCAACGACAACAACTAAATTTATAATTATACAATGCGGTTTAAACTTTAGGAAACAAGTTCAGTGGAATTGAACGTAACGCACTCCGTACGAGCACTTATGACATAATAATACACCAAATTTTCTGTGAACGGCACAATAATATTGAAGTCTGAGAACCAGATTAGAGTTAAAACTAGTTTACATGTTCTCACGTTTATTTTGCGTCTTAGCCACATCTTTTCGCAGAGTAAAAAGGAGAACTATTCCGGGAAGGCTGATATTCTTCACGAGAGTGTGTAACAGTCGGGTTTACGTGATATCCAAGTGATGGCATAATTATTCCCACATACAAGCACTGCAGATTTGTGCCTTTGTGGTAAAGATCAAACCTTTCAATCGGTTAAATTTGGGACGGGGTATAGAAAAAAAATTGCTTCCAAGGAACGGTGGTTTATGAAAAACGGTTTCCTGAGACAGGTCTGTTGGCAAAGGCATGTTTGCCAGTTTTTATGCTTGCTATGTACACTTGTGTTTTTGTGTTGATCAATACTTTAAAGAGGTTCGAGAGAACAGAATTTTCAGAGAAAGGTAATGATTTAATTAATATATGGAAAAGCCAGGCAAAGGACTAGGGAAACTCAATCCACAAAAGTTAGTTTACAGAATGTACCATATTTGTTTTGTTTCAGTTGACCAACAACAGGTCAACAACGACCGGGGCTCGAAAAACCTTCAAGTCAGCTGCTGTTACGACCTCAAGAAAGGACAAGACACTGTATCAATTGAGCACAGCTGTCTGGTGAACGCAGGTAACACATGGAATATCGATTTGAAATGTCGACCGAAACAAATGGTCGTCAAAGCACCATCTGGACAATCAGATCGCTGGAGAAGCCTAAAGGAGGTTTACCCTGATGCAAAAATAGAACACAAACATAATGACATCGAAGTAACCCTTCCAGTGCTACCGGAAGACATTGAAATCGCTGCCTTTGGACGTCCAGAAAAAAGCGACAAGAAACGAATGCAAATAGCGGCTTTTGCAGAGCAGCCAAGGCAAGGACAAAACTGGAAGATTTTGATCTATCTGGTAGATGATACGACAACAGGATGTAAGGTACTTCTGCATTCCCTTATATTATTTCTTTACGGCTTTACTCCAATTTGTGTGGCGGAAGTGTTTCCGGCATCCTTATCCCATTGGGTTGATCGGATTACCTTAGGGCCGG
>NC_090871.1:27075789-27093289 GCF_036669935.1 Montipora foliosa | reverse complement strand
GACGACTGTGCACGGAATTTGTTGACTTTCTTAGTATCGAGGCAATTTTAGCCAATCGTCTGATTCCACTTGACAAAGGAGAGGGCGCGGTCCGGCCGATTGGGGTTGGTGAAGTAATACGGAGGATAATTGCGAAGTGCGTGTTGAGAGTAACAAAACCAGATGTCGTTGACGCAAGTGGCTCGCTGCAGGCATGCGCAGGCCATAAAAGTGGGAGTGAAGCTGGCATTCATGCAATGCGCAATATTTTCGACGCTGATGACACGGACGCTGTTCTTCTTGTTGACGCCTCAAATGCCTTTAATGCCCTGAACAGAGCTGCTGCGTTGCACAATACAAGAGTGCTATGTCCAACCATAGCTACTTATGCGATTAACACCTACAGACAGCCTGCGAGGCTCTTTATTATAGGCGGCCAAGAACTTACATCAGCGGAAGGCACCACACAGGGGGACCCTCTCGCTATGAGCATGTACGCCATTAGTCCCCAGCCACTGATAACGCGGCTACACGTCTCAGGCTCAGCTAAACAGTGTTGGTTTGCTGACGATGCTACGGGAAGTGGTTCTCTGAAAGATGTGCGGAAATGGTGGGACGAGCTATCAGAGAGTGGTCCGGAGTTAGGGTACTTCCCCAATGCAAAAAAGTGCTAGTTGATCATTAAACCTGATAAAGAACACGCTGCTATGCAGGTATTTGGTGACACAGCGATTAACAGCACCTCTGAAGGCCACAAGCACCTAGGTGCAGCTCTTGGATCGAGGTCATTTCTGGAAGGGTACGTGGGCGAGAAGGTAGAAGACTGGGTAAACCAGGTCACCAAACTTGCAGAGTTCGCCTTATCACAACCTCAGGCGAGCTATGCAGCGTTCACTTTTGGGCTACGGCACCGATGGACGTATTTCTTAAGGACACTGCCCGATATTACCGACTTGTTAGAGCCTTTGGAGCGTGCGATAAGCGAAATCCTCATACCAGCTATTACGAACCACGCAACAACTGAAACCGAGCGCGAACTCCTTGCGCTTCCTGTGCGCTTGGGAGGGCTTGGGCTTATAGATCCAGTCAGAGCCTCACCCAAAGAATATGAGGCTTCAGTCAGGGTCACAAGTCACCTAGTAAGGCAAATTGTGGAGCAAGTGCATCAGACCCCGGATGTGTCAGAAGTAAAAACACTGCAAATAAGCGCGCGTAAGGAGAAGGATGAGTCTATGGATGAGAGGCTAAAACGCGTGAAGACCTCTCAGCCGACAGGAACCAAGCGAGCTGTAGAGCTAGCCACGGAGAAGGGAGCATCGAACTGGCTGACAGTAATTCCCATCAAAGACTTGAACCTCAATCTAAATAAGAGAGAATTCAGAGACGCGATCAGTCTGAGATACGACTGGGAAATCACCGACACACCGAAAGTGTGCGTATGCGGGGACCGTTTCAACGTAGATCATGCAATGGTATGCCGACGTGGCGGGTTTATAATACAGCGTCATAATGAGCTTCGCGACCTGGAAGCAGAGATGTTGAGCATGGTATGTAATGATGTGGAAATAGAGCCGGTCCTTCAGGAAATCAATGGAGAGACTTTGAACAGAGGTGCCAACAGAGCTCCTGATGCACGTTTAGATATTAGCGCTCGTGGCTTCTGGGAGAGACAGAGGACTGCATTCTTCGATGTCAGGGTTTGTCACCCTAATGCATGTTCTTACAGACATCTAAGCCCCAAGGAAATCTACAGGCAACACGAGACTGAAAAAAACGCCAATATGCAAGCAGGGTGATGGAGGTGGAGCAAGGCACCTTTACGCCACTTGTTTTTACTACCACAGGCGGAATGGCCGAGGAATGTAAGAGATACCACAGCAGACTAGCTGAACTACGCGCCATTAAGAAGGGAGAGGACTACGCCAGCACCGTGTCCTGGCTAAGAGCAAAAGTATCGTTTGCTATCCTTTGGCTTTTCTTTAAGGAGCTTATCTTTATTTCCAATTTTTTTTTAGTCAGAAAGCTATCATGACATGAATTTTTCTTACTACAAATAAGAATATCTTCGTAAGTTTATTGTGCTTCGTACTAGTCTCTTTTTTAATGGAAATGAATTGTAAATAGGTTTTAATAGTCTTCTTTTTGTTTTACTTCTTACTTGTTATTATTATTATTATTATTATTATTATTATTATTATTATTATTATTATTATTTATTGCTATTGATGTTTATAATACCTTTGACAATTATCTATTGAAACCTTGCTGGCTGCCTCATAACGTACGGCACCGCTCGCTGGCAAACTCCAAAGTCCCTTATGCGCTGGCTGGCAATATGTGTCGTTTCGCATTTTAAAATATGCTGGCTAGTTAAAAGCTGTCTCACACGATGGCTGGCTGCGAGTTTTATTTCCTGAAACTCTTGCTCGCTGGTAGTGAGGAGCGGGTATTTTTTTTCCCAGGAGAGTTAAATATTAACGAAGATTGACGTAGAAACATTCTAACAGTGGCTACAACATTATATGAACAATTTTGTCAAAAAGGGTCGTTGGGTACTCCTGAAGTTTGCTCGTTAGGTTGCGCTGTTTTCGATTCCTGTAAAGCAACATGAACCCTAATCATGAAGTTCCTTTAAAAGTGACAACACCAAATTATCAGCAAATTTTAAACCAAAGCTCCGAAAGGTTATATAGGTTAATGGATGAAAATTGTCTCTTTCGCAAAAAAACCTTGGCGTGTACGTCTCGAAGGACTTGAAGCGGACTGCACACATTGCTCGAATGGTTGCAAAAATCTAATAGCATGCTGGGGTTTCTAAAAAAGAACTGCTCGGATGACCTCAAGAAGGATTCCCCGAAGCTGCGTTATATTTCCCTTGTGCGCTCTAACCTGTGCTGCGCTTCACAGCTTTGGGTCCACATGATGCGAAAGTAGAGAATATCCAAAGGAAAGCTACACGTTTTATTTGCATGAACTCTGAACTCTCATACAAGGACAGACTTTTGAACCTTAACCTCCTATCTGTTAACCACAGGCTTGAATGTATTGATTTATTATTTTTCTATAAATTAGGTGTATTTATGGACTTATTGACATTAATCTAGATAACCTTGTTCAATGTTGTAGTGGGCGTTCCCGTCGGGGATCTTCTGGGCTTTTTCTCAATAACAAATCCGCTAATACATCTCTTTTCCGCAACTCTTTCTTCAGCCGAATAACTAATCTGTGGAATGCATTAATTACCTATCGCTATAAGATCGAAGGTTGAGTACCTTTAAAGAAAAAGTTAAAATCGTTTTTCTATAAGAGACTAAGTTCAGTTTTCAATCAAGATGACATTCGTTCATACAAATTAGTCTGTCCGAAATCCCGCCGCGCCCATACTGTTATTCGTTGTTCTTGTTAACTTTCTTTGTTCTGAATACTTCTTTCTTTTGGTTTTCCTTTTATTAGTGGGGTTCCAGGGAATGGGTATCAATTCTTCTTAGGGGGTTGGTTAGGTCCATAGTATGCTCACCAGCCTCCGGGCGAATTTTGACAATAAATAAAATACACATAAATAAATAAATGCCGAGCTACACTGAATATTCAATATATACCAGACATCAGCACTGCACTGATGAGGCCCAGAAGGCCGAAACAGTACTGTCTGCAGTTAGATATATATATATATATATATATATATATATATATATATATATATATATAGCTCTTTATAGATATAGCTATATATATATATATATATATATATATATATATAGCTGAAGTTTTGAAAACAAGGTCAAACTTGACTGCAAAATCCAAAGTGCAACTGCTGCCTTTGGCATCAGTTGCACTGACGGTGAGCTTTAAATTCCTAGGGGGGGCTGCGTCATGGCTTGTCGCATGCAAGTCTAACAAGTGTGAGGTGTTAGTCCATAGCCAAAACAACTCACTAGACCTCTCTATGGGAGGGTGAGGAAAGTAAATGATGACCTATAGGGTCTGAAAAACAGTTAAAGATATCCAATGCTAAAACAAGATGTCTGATTTATGTGAGATATATAGCTGAAGTTTTGAAAACAAGGTCAAACTTGGCTGCAAAATCCAAAGTGCAACTGCTGCCTTTGGCAGCAGTTGCACTGACGGTGAGCTTTAAATTCCTAGGGGGGCTGCGTCATGGCTTGTCGCATGCAAGTCTAACAAGTGTGAGGTGTTAGTCCATAGCCAAAACAACTCACTAGACCTCTCTATGGGAGGGTGAGGAAAGTAAATGATGACCTATAGGGTCTGAAAAACAGTTAAAGATATCCAATGCTAAAACAAGATGTCTGATTTATGTGAGATATATAGCTGAAGTTTTGAAAACAAGGTCAAACTTGGCTGCAAAATCCAAAGTGCAACTGCTGCGTTTGGCAGCAGTTGCACTGACGGTGAGCTTTAAAGTCCTAGGGGGGCTGCGTCCTGGCTTGTCGCATGCAAGTCTAACAAGTGTGAGGTGTTAGTCCATAGCCAAAACAACTCACTAGACCTCTCTATGGGAGGGTGAGGAAAGTAAATGATGACCTATAGGGTCTGAAAAACAGTTAAAGATATCCAATGCTAAAACAAGATGTCTGATTTATGTGAGATATATAGCTGAAGTTTTGAAAACAAGGTCAAACTTGGTTGCAAAATCCAAAGTGCAACTGCTGCCTTTGGCAGCAGTTGCACTGACGGTGAGCTTTAAATTCCTAGGGGGGGGGCTGCGTCATGGCTTGTCGCATGCAAGTCTAACAAGTGTGAGGTGTTAGTCCATAGCCAAAAAAAACTCACTAGACCTCTCTATGGGAGGGTGAGGAAAGTAAATGATGACCTATAGGGTCTGAAAAACAGTTAAAGATATCCAATGCTAAAACAAGATGTCTGATTTATGTGAGATATATAGCTGAAGTTTTGAAAACAAGGTCAAACTTGGCTGCAAAATCCAAAGTGCAACTGCTGCCTTTGGCAGCAGTTGCACTGACGGTGAGCTTTAAATTCCTAGGGGGGGCTGCGTCATGGCTTGTCGCATGCAAGTCTAACAAGTGTGAGGTGTTAGTCCATGGCCAAAACAACTCACTAGACCTCTCTATGGGAGGGTGAGGAAAGAAAATGATGACCTATAGGGTCTGAAAAACAGTAACTAAGAGGTTTTTTTTATTGAAAGTAGTTGTTACTTATCATTATTTTTCTTTGCAGGGCTTGATATAGGAAGATCATTGGATACAACATAGGAAAATGCTAATTGTTTTTATTGGGTCTTTGATGAGATTGTCGCTTGATTTTCTCTCTTTTTAGCTGTTAATTGAGTTTAAAAACTTCCGTGAACATATTAGAGACCTACTCAAGGTTCACGGTGGAATAGAATCTCCGAAGCTTGACTATATTATTGTCACATACATTGTGCATTAAAACAGCAACATGATGTTTTCTTTGAATAAAGTTTCCAATCGTAATGATATTTTCGTGTTGGTTTCCTTGTTTGTTTGTTTTTTTGCTTTTTTGCCTTGAGCACGCGATCTCCGTCAATACACCTGAGAACAAAGGTTCAATTTCTGCTTCTCACGAAATTAAATAAGGAAAGGGTTGTGTTCTATTTATTCTTTGGCCCTGCATTGTTGAATGTTCAATCAACAAGTATTTGTCACAATCATTAAAGAAAACGACCGAGAAAAGTAATATATGGTCATATATAGCTTTAGGCAAGCTTGCAAGGAGAGCTCCCGGGTTGTTTATTCTTACTTCCCTTACTGAAACAAAGAATTGAAGGAATACAACAATTTTCATTCTTCTTTTTTTTGTTTGTTTTTTTTTTTTTTTGTTTAGCCTTGATTAAAAGCGATCAAATAAAGAAAACCAAACAAAACAATCTAAAACGAATTAAAATAAGAAGAGGTGGAAAATTAATAAATCTCCCCTAACATACACCCTGCGAGCATTTAGTTTCGCCTACGCTTCCCGAGAGAAAGCACCGCGAGCAACCCTTTGTTTCTTTTGGTGAGCCGCCATCCGGTGCCAAGGAGAAATAAATTAAATTTGAAAGTCCCGAGATAAAATAAAAACAATGCTTATGCAAAATGTTGGGGGACAAACAAAGAATATCTCTTGGGAGGCGTACGAAAAACCGGACTTCTCGCAGGCCAGGGTACCTCACATAAGATGTTAACCTGATTACTTAACAATTATTCCAAGGGCGCGCATTGGATACGATATTTGGAAGTACGAAATACGAGCGAAAAAAGGGAGAAAATCCTAGCGAAATCGAAAAAAAAATTGATGAAGGTGCGATGTTATGAAATACCTTGGTGGTCAGACAGACGCAGGCTCATCACAAAAACATTCCTTACCTTTCCGTGTACTTCTAAACGTCGGAATTAATGCAAACTTTCCAGTTCGTGCTCCGGCGAAAGAAGAAATAGCTTTGCAACGCACAGCGCAATCATTTGCCATATAGGGTCAAACTAAGGTATATGAGCTGATAACCTAGATTGAGTGAACCAATCAGAGCATGAGAAATTCATTAACCGAGGTTGAGAATTTAATTTAAAAAGTTAACCTGGCTTGAATCTGTGATCGAATTGAAAACCAGTACCTAGTCAGCAGTCACAAAAAATACAGCTGACTTCAATGACCTCTAAAATTGGTCACGTGGTGCTGGTCAGCGGATACCTTCTTTTGACAGGTGTCAATTGACATAACATGGATCTCCAATATCAAAGATTAACGCTGTAAACGGTCCTTAAGGATATTTATTATTATTATTATTATTATTATTATTATTATTATTATTATTATTATTATTATTATTATTATTATTATTAGCAGTAGTAGTTGTATTATTACAAGGAAAATTGCCGGAACACTCCCGTCCCTAAAGGCTTTCTTGCCTACACACCTCCACCCCGACAGTCCGTATGGGCAGGCGAACGTTGACGTCACAACCAACATCTTTCGCATCCATAGATTTCCCAGAAAATCTTACCCATGGTGCTCCGCTAACATCATGCAATAGACCATTTTCGAATTTTCACGGCTGGACTGGATCTACCATGAAATGGAGGCTAATGCGGGCAAAACTTTTCGAATGCAAATTAATTTGCCCGCATTAGCCTACATTTCATGCTAGATCCAGTCCAATCGTTAGAATACGGAACTGGCCTATTATCCTAAACGTTGTTGAACCAACAAATATTAACAGCGGAATCAATTCTTTTATTTTGTCATTGTATAATATATAGATTTAACCAAGCCTAAAAGCGGAGCTCCCGTTTCTAACCCCAGGGAGCAATATAGTGTATATGGTAATAAATATGCTTTTGTGTAAAGTACAAAATAAATCGTTGTTAGTGTATGCGGCTTACAGTGATCAAACACTCTTTGGCTGGCAGCAGAAAAGAAACAACCCTTGCAAACAATAACCAACAGTTTCAATCAACAACTAAACGGAAATTACATGCACAGTAATCTCTTTCACAACATTTTCCGTTTGACTGATAATCTTTACACCCTCTCTCTTCAGTTTATTTAGAACAACAGTAAAAATTACTAATTAAAAAGTCAAGCTAAAGCTCCGGTAGTAATTGGCTTACTCGACTGCAATCTCACAGACAAGCAAAGCAGCTCACGACTAGACATCCAGTTCACATAAATGCCTGTGAATCGAAAGGTGTTTATTCACTGAGGACAGTGGCCAGTCAGCTCCAAAATAAGCATTCGTAACCGGCCACAAAAACGCGAGACAAACGATTGTTATAACTCAATCGTTGTTGAAGATTTTGCCGAAAATCGCAGGTTCGAGCTCATCAAACACTTATCTGACTAAAAAGACCCTAACCTATTCCAGGCATTAACTGATTAGAGTGTAATTTGAAGTACTGGTTCCTATCCCATATGAACCATGTGAGCGTTAGCCCTACTAATGGAAATGTAGGGGCCCACACAAGGACAGAGAAGAACTCTGACCAGGGTGGGAATTGAACCCACAACCTTCGGGTTAAATAACCGCTGCTCTACCGACTCAGCTACAAGGTCAGACGGGAGCAAGCCGTGGGAACTGAACTCAAGATCTTAAAGTCACGGCAATGAACATGTACAAGTACAAGGAAGGGTTACCTTTTTGCAAACGTTGGCCGTGTAGCACTTATATTTCAACAGACTTAACTGATTAGAGTGTAATTTGAAGTGCTAGTTTTCTACCCTATATGAACCATGAGAGCGTCCAAACATTGCTTACAAGTGCATTCGTTGAAGATAATGGGGGATAATGATGACAAGAAAACTCGCCAATGATGTCTGCTGTAGGCTTGAATAGAGAAGTGGTGTGTGATTGTATGCCAGAATCTCCGTGAACACAGAATTCCAAACGCTTCCAGGCTTTTTTCGTTTTTTTTTTTTTTTAGAGAGTTTTACAAAATATGTGGGGCAGCGAGGCATGCATTAAGAAGGAAACGACGCTCGCAGTTGTGAATCGCTCCCCTCGCTCATGAATTCATGAGTAACGTTGTTCTATGTATTCTTAGTTAAATTTTGTCCATCATTCACGTAAATTTGAGTTGTAAGTTAACGAACATATATCTTTCGTAGCATTCCGATAGCATCTTGTAACATACAAGATACATAAGGAGCTTAAAATATGGAATTGTTGTCCTAAACACTGTGAGACCCCTTAAGGGGACGAGAATCATCTCCATTAGTTTTAAGGCCAGCCCCTGCCATGGCTATGAACTAACTAAAGTGACCGGATCTTTGTCCCATGATCGCTCAAAGCTAAGGGTTCGCGTCCTGATCAAGCTTGAAGTTCTTCGGGATTATTAAAATTGTTTTAGTTTTTATGTCCGAAGCGATGTTCCTACTCTATAATAAGGACTCAACAAGACCGATTTTCAGAATTAGGGTGCCGATTTTAGAGATTGTGACTCAGCTTTTTTTTTTTTTTTTTTGGCATCTCGAACATTATAAATAAATTTGCATTTCGTTAGCGAAGATTAAAAACCCGTAATTGATTTTGAGCGATCGTCGATAAAATATAAATATCTTTCTCTTTTTTACTTTATCGACGTTCGCGTGAAATCTTTTAACAATAAAGTATCGCGTTTACAAACAAACGTCACTCTAAACTTGTGTTTTGTCAAAAATAAAAGGTTATTTCCTGCCTGTTGGCGATCGTTTATCAAGTAACTTCTGAGAAGAAAGAGTAGAGTTATAGAATAAGATAATTTTCATACTTTTATGGCAAGCGCCCAACAGCCTGCCGTTTGCCGTTTCACATAAACGCAATGTTAAATCGCTCTTACATCAGATATGACATAACGCAATCATAGCTTCTCCGCTATTTATTGCGTACCTTTTGAACCGTATTCTTTACACAAAATTAGACCTTTGATGCAAGAACTGTTACGTCGTATTTAAGGGATGCAAATCTAATCTCGCTTTCTCTGAGGTGTGCGCTCTTGAAAGATTTTAGATCCTGCAATTCGTCATCCTGACTCAAAGTGCGTTTTCTTAAAGCCATCAGGTGGCCCATTCTATTCATAGTTTTGTCGCACACTTGGCACGTGTCAAGCCTTGCTATTCTAAAACTAAGCACGTCTTTCAAATTGCTATTAAATACATTTCGAAACGCTGAAAAACTAATGACAGGTCCCTTATTTCTCTTTCTTAAACTGGTTGTTTGCAAACGGGGGTGCAGGCGGACAAATTCAGACCACATTTGACGCATCGAAATGTTTGAGTTGAAGTATTTTTTGCACCGTGTTCGTGACTTTCGATAGTGTGATTCTGTTGCCTTGTAGGAAAGTATGAAGTCTATGACCGCATTCCTTGCTGCAGGTAAAAGTTTCCGAGGCGTCTTTTTTCCCCTTTTGTCAGGTTCTACTGATGGTCCCCTTAGGTCGATTTTATTCAGCAGGACTTCTATTTTGCTTTTAGAAATGCCATAAACCTTTCTGAAAGCCGTTTTGCACACCTTTCCAAGTTTGGGTACGTGATACCTTATTTTCCGCACCCCACGAAATGTCAATGTAACCTCCATGAGTTTTGAGAATAAATAATTTTGTTCGTTATATGGTTTTCTGTGAACCATGTTCCTTTGCTCTCGAATAATAACTTTAGTTCTGTTTATGCCTTCCTTTAAAAGGCAACCACGGTCGCAGCATGTAAAATTAATCTGATCCAAGGCCTTAAGTGGTGCATTCTTACGCCATGTGGGTTTTTTTCTCTTTGGCACGTAAATCCTCATCAACCTGCTGTTTTTCAAGGTCTTTCTCCCTTTTTCCACTGAGCTTGCTACTGGATATCCTAGTTTGAAATAATGCCATGGTCTAGTTACATCAAATGTGTATACCAATTCATTTAGGTCAATCTCATCTGAACCACTGCTCTCTGCAGGCAAACGATGCGGAGAATTCATCAGTACTCCTCTGAGTCATTTCTTAAACCTTTATGTGCTTTTTTTTCTTTTAAAGGGTTTTTCTTCTGTACAGAATAGTCTAGCTCTGAATTCTCTTATATTAATGACGCATGAAGCTGTTGACACCCACACTTACGTTCAAGTGTTCTAGTAACGCCAAGACTCGACGAGGCTAATTGATCACAACAAATGTCATTAATTTGGATGATAAATTCTGTTCCGTTAGACTCAAATACAAAAAGGGACAAATATTGATTGTGATAGCATGGAACTCCTTGACAGCTCTTTCTTTCTCGAACGTATGGGGTGAGGAAATGACCTGTTGTGATTTCACGCAAAGGGCAACAGTAATACAAGTGACGCCTGTTGCAATCGAAACGTAGATAAAAACGCGTGATCGCGGGATTTTCGGAAAATTCTGGTTAAAAAGTAATATACAAAATTACCTTGAATTGCCTGCGTCATTTCAGTAACATCTAGATTTTCTTTGTTTGTTTTCTTTTACTACAAAATGCCCATTGCCCGCTCCAAATTGCCATTAAAAAAAAAGTTCACTTACCCACAATAACCTCTGTGAACCCCGGCGACATTTGAGACAAACAAGCCTTAGACGCATTATGTTACCAAAGGTTCTTACACTACAAATGGATTACCATAAGGTTTGTCCAATGCCAAAAATAGTAATAATGCAACATATTGCGAGCTGGAGCCCTACCTTTACCCGGCTTGAATTTTTCAACGCCCTCATCCTTTCTTTCATCGGACTGAATCAAAAAATGTTTTATATTTAAGTACTTTATCTATTCATGAACGGGTCATCTCAAGATAATTCTATTAACAGTTGTTTGTACTTGTTATACTTAGGTGTTGCCGACACCAAAGGTTTCTTCGCAAGACTCTCATTATGCCAGAAAACTAAAAACCAACCTTTTCGGAATCTACTGTGCAAACGAAGACATTATACATTGTTTTTTTTACGACGAAACCATTGGCGGATGCGGTCCCAACGAGGTAGTATCCTTGCTGAGCTACCTATTAAAAATACTTCATGAAAAATATGGACCATTTCATCACCTTATCCTTTGGTCAGATAATTCTCCATCACAGTTTAAAGAGTGCTATCTATTCTTTTTTCTGGAATACCTCATAAAAGAAGAAGTGTTTTTGCGAATTGACCTTAAATTTTTGTTGGAGGGACATTCTTACTCCATTTGTGACAGGCGATTTGGCTGCATTCAAAAGTATTTTGACTGTCATGAAACAATTGAAACTCCTCAAGATTGGGAATTAATTTTGAGAGATAGCCATCTGAGTAACGTTAAAAGCTACTGGATAACGCCGGATTGCATCATGGACTATAAATCTTTTTTGAGGAGGAAGTACGTTTCCAGAAGTGAAGACGTTGAAAACGCTAAACTCGAGGTGAGAAAGATAGCCTTTTTGAATTTTGGGTACGGAGAAATGGAAGATGAAGAAGGAAACTTGCGTCTATGCAAGCACACTGAAACGACCTTCGTAAGATTCACGCTGAACACAAGGGAAAAACCAAGAATTGTCTCGTTCGTCAAGAAAAAGCAAGCTGGTGATTTAAATCCTGATCACTTAGTTCCAGTAACACAAGAAAGAAAAGCTATTCGCGATGATGTAAAACAAAGCTGTTTGAAGCTTGCTGAAAAATATTTGTCTCAGCGGGCAATAACATTCTACGCCTCATTAATAGGTACCTCTCGCGATAACGATGATAGCGAAAGCTAAAAGCGCAAAAAAAGTATTTGTTTTTGCAGTCATTCATATATTTCATAATAGCAAGGTAATGGAAGAAATTCTTCTGAGGCGCCAAGAACGAGTACTTTATATTGAGAGGTGACGTAGGTCAAATTTCTCAATACAACAATTTTAAATTTTGGGATCATAGAGTAGCAATAAGTTGAATATTGCCCTCTGCTTCTGAATTGCGAGCACACAGCCAGGTGCCCTTGAACATGATCCCCTGTTCCTAAAACCGTTCCTTTTCTCAATCGACACTTAACAAGTATCCTATGTCTTGGCTATGATTTTAATTTTTGGCGAGTCTATGGAGGAAGTGAGGGATGGGGAGGGCGTTATGTCAAAATTTCGCACTCAGACGGCAGCCCCCCAAAACGGTGGCTGCTGTAAGGCATTGGGCATCACATATAGAAAACGTTAATGTGTTGAGTGACATTGACAATAGCTTATCTAATCATTGTGTAAGGTGTTGCCTATTTTGTGAAAAACGCATTTAATAATTCAGGCTAAATATTAAGCTGAACTTTATTAAGGACTTCACTTCTGACGTTTTGTGCGTCTTATTCTCTTGGTATTTTAAATAGCAGTGACTCTTTCAGCAATTTTGTATCTGTGTTATTCCATAATTAACACTCAAGAACCAGTTTAAACGGCATAATAGTGCGGTAAATAAATGTATAGGAAACTTCACTCTTTATAAACAATTCTTTTATTTAAATTTTGCCAGCCACATAACAAAAGAATCCTTTGTTTCGGCAGCCAATAGATCTTTGGTTGGCACGTTAATGACAATAGGTGACGTAACGGTGAATATCGCTATTGTCTTAAACAGAACTAAGCGAGAGTTAACTTTAGCTAAAGAAAGTTAACAAGGGCGTAGAGCTGAAAGTCAGTAAATCGCCTCTGAGTTTGTCTTCCATTTATTACGTAAATTGGAGAATGATTGTGACTATATAATGGTGACTTCTTTCTTAGATGATCTGGACTGAGGAGAAAGTGACCTCATTTACTCACTAGCTTAAAAATAAAGTATGAATACGGCATAATTATGCATCACGAGAGTTTTTTACTAATTAAGACGCTCTCACACGCGGCATTTTTAAGTTAGTGAGTAAATGACGTCACTTTCCCCTGGATCCAGCTCAAAATAAATAGTTTTTCTCTTTAAATCATTGCATAAAATCTCGCATTTCGAGTATTCAGCATAAGCACTTTCGAACTGCAAAGAAAAACGATAAGTGGTTTTTGATCGTAGTAACACTTTAAGAATAATCATTCTCCCTTACTTGAAAAAAAAACAATTACAGTAGTTTAACCCTTTCACTCCTGTGGGGTTCCCCATTGACGAGTAAAATCGTCTGGCGTTAGAGTAAAATCTATAAGTCTCAGTGGCCCTTACAGGAGTGAAAGGGTTAAATTATGTGTGATAATTTCCTCTCTATTGCCCGTTCACTGTTTACTGCGTTCAGTACGAATTTGCAGGTGATCAGCGCCAATATACCCTTCCACGGTTTTTGACCGCCATCTTGGCTAGGGGACAAACACGGTTAAATTTACAGTAACTGTATGAGATTTTGGTCGACTTTGAACCGTTGTAGCGTCGCTAAAAACAGACAGATTTCCAACTTTTGCCACTACTTTAAAGAGTTTTATTGATATCATCCATTCAAAGGAAAAAGAGGGCTACCTCTGGGGTGCTTACCATTTCGCCAAAAAATCCGAAAATTTCGGTTTGAGGTCAAATGGAGAGGCAATTTTCCGGAGAATCTTTTCGGAAATTGTGGACAACCTCCAGAGATAGTCCTCTTTTTCCGTTTGGAACGGAGTTCGCGAAATGCTGTTACCATTTGTGAGAATCCTTCCGTTTCCAGGCCCTTTCTCACAAGATCGAGTAAAATATGCGGGATGGAATGCTGTGTATTAAATGGTAAGCGCCATTCTCATCCGGTTTGTCATTAAATTCGGAAAATTGCTTACCTTTATGCAACGATCATTCTATCCGGATTATTTGGCTAAATGGTAAGCACCCCTGGACGTTATCCACAATTTCCGAAAAGATTTTCCGGAAAATTGCCTTTTCATTTGACCTCAAACCGAAATTTCCGGATTTTTTGGCTAAATGGTAAGCACCCTAGATACCGTGAGAATTAAAAGTCAGTTGTGTGAATATCGAAAAGAATGCGTAGTTAACTTATGAAAAATCTGAATGAGAAACGTTCTCCTTTGGCTTATACAGGGTAGACAAGGCAAAGGCAAATTATTTTTTTTTGTCAATGTTCGAGTGAAGTCCAGTAACCTTGAAGCAATGCACTTTTATTGCTGGATAATTCCTCTGGGGCGGGCGTGGCTTGGTAAATCTTCACTTATCAATTGCAAGAAAACCAGTTTTTAAAAACTCTAAACCCTCAATTGCTTTTGTGGATTTTCTTTTTAAAAATATTTTTTTATAAAAAGACGCTTCCTTGGCACGTTGCAATTTTACCATGAATGAAACACGCATTAGTAAAATAAAGAATGTGACTGAAAAATTCTCATAACAGCGTGTGAAATTCTAGAACAAAAAACGATAAAATTCTTTGAACGCTGCGAAAATGTTTTATGGGATATCGAAACTTTCCTTAATTTATTTAAAACGACAGTGTCTTTCTTTTGTGCCTTTCTTTCTGTTTGCCAAACCACTGTAATTTTGCAGGTGCCATGTGCTAACTGAATTTTGCGAACAACAAGTTTTTTTGTCACGTAACACTGCGTGACAAGAGTGCGATGAATTACTTATCCGCCTGTACTCCATTTTGTTCGTGGAGTTCTCCTGGGGCATATTGCTAATTCAAATTGCCAAGAATGGGTGTTCGTGTTTGCCACGTTTTGTTTCAAGACATAATAACGGAAGGCGGGAGGCAAAATGGGCTGGAAAGTGCGCCTGGTTGAGCAAAGATGAAAAGAATGTGTCATCCCTTTGGGTTCGTTCGGCCATGACCAAAACGATCGTCTCTCTCCATTGTGTCATTAAGCCAATTTTACGAAAGAACAACGGTTCACCCGTAACTTTATGTCACTTAAGGATAACAAACGCTACGTCTGCGAGGTTCCATATTTCCTTTAAAGTTTTATGACATTTTATGTGATATTTATCCGGTTGGCACGAAAAGGGCGGGAAATCAACCAAATCTAAGACGAGAGAAGAGTTGAAATAGCAACAAAGACGCTTGTCGTGTGTAGCCCTGAAGGTAAGAATTTCGCTATTTATTTAAACTAAGCTTACGATCTAAGCAGATTTACAACATTTACTCTGTTTAAATGTAATATCTACCATTTTCTTCAAATGTACAGTCAGATTTTTTTGACCGCACTTCTGTATACTGTACATGTACTGTATTTTACACGAATGCACTTTCATATTGACATAATTTCACGACTTGGAAGCTCCGTCAGAATCGATGCGGTTCGGAAGTGTTTCCACGGAACGTTCGTGATGTTACAAGAGAGCGCTGCATTACCCGCTAAATTCACCATTTTGAATCGAACAATGCAAATTTTCGCGCCAAAGTAGTAACCGTATTCAAATCGATACGGTTTCGAACTTCACATGACAGACGAAACCTTCACCTTTTGAAAAATCTCCACTTTTGGCAGCGTTTTCAAATCGACCCGGTTTCAGTAACAGTCCCGATCTGTGTAGTGTAAACAGAAGGAGTAACCACATCAAAAACCGATGCGGCTACAAATCAAACCCCGTTCATGTAAACGCTGCCTAAGTAGTACGTTATACGGAGCTTGAGAAATTGCGTTTTTCAGACGCGGACACAAACAAAAAGCTAGCGGTTTTCCCCTTTAACTCGTCTTCAGACAACAACATGATGCAATAAACTCAGACAAATAAACTTAGTGTCTGGATGAAAAATTTAAAAACATATATTTAAAAATATAAGATAAGAGAAACATTTTAGCCCATCCTTGAAGAATCTTTTGGATTTATGTGACATAATTCACTTAAGGAAATGACAAATAAACTCAGAGTGGGAGCATACATGTATATAGGCAAGAGAGAGAATTGCCCAATGTTAAAACAAGTTGTTGCATTTATGTGAGATAATTAATTTAAGGAAATGCATGCACTTTGGTTGGACAAATAACATCAAGTAAAATTTGGTAGCATAGGCAACAGAAATATGAGCATTGTTTAATAATTTCTTGAATTTATGTGAGACAATTGATTTCAGTTAAAGATATATCCAATGCTAAAACAAGATGTCTGATTTATGTGAGATAATTGATTTGAGGAAATGCCAGCACTTTGGTTTGACAAATAACGTCAGTGTTTGGAAGTAAAATTTGGCAGCATAGGCAACAGAAATATGAGCATTGTTTAATAATTTCTTGAATTTATGTGAGAAAATTGATTTCAGTTAAAGATATCCAATGCTAAAACAAGATGTCTGATTTATGTGAGATATATAGCTGAAGTTTTGAAAACAAGGTCAAACTTGGCTGCAAAATCCAAAGTGCAACTGCTGCCTTTGGCAGCAGTTGCACTGACGGTGAGCTTTAAATTCCTAGGGGGGGCTGCGTCATGGCTTGTCGCATGCAAGTCTAACAAGTGTGAGGTGTTAGTCCATAGCCAAAACAACTCACTAGACCTCTCTATGGGAGGGTGAGGAAAGTAAATGATGACCTATAGGGTCTGAAAAACAGTTAAAGATATCCAATGCTAAAACAAGATGTCTGATTTATGTGAGATATATAGCTGAAGTTTTGAAAACAAGGTCAAACTTGGCTGCAAAATCCAAAGTGCAACTGCTGCCTTTGGCAGCAGTTGCACTGACGGTGAGCTTTAAAGTCCTAGGGGGGCTGCGTCATGGCTTGTCGCATACAAGTCTAACAAGTGTGAGGTGTTAGTCCATAGCCAAAACAACTCACTAGACCTCTCTATGGGAGGGTGATGGAAGAAAATCTCCACGTGTTGGGTAAGGCTTCCATGAGATATTAAATATTACTTCTTCTGAAGTCACCTTAGTGATGTTTGAAAGATTAGTTCGAAATATAGCAGACATATTAATGGCCTTAACTGCCTTAATGGCTGATGATATTAGCCTTTTTCTCACACATATACATTTTTTGTTTAAATTTCCAGGTCCAAGTCACAACTTGCCAAATGACAATGACTCTGACTTCTTAAATTAAAAGATGTTGTCAATGGAAAGGTTAGAGTCTAGTTACTGACAAAATATAACCGTCCCATCTATTCTAGTCTAATTTAAAGACAAATTAAGATACGTGGGAAGGACCCGGTTTTCATAAGATCAGCTAGATATATATATATATATATATAGATATAGCTCTTTGGCA
>NC_090871.1:27065789-27073289 GCF_036669935.1 Montipora foliosa | reverse complement strand
AGGTTGCGAAAAGATTCTGCCAGTCTCGGGATCATTTTGGAGTAATTTAAAATTACTAAGAATGATGCTTTTGACTGCGTGATTATGAGGATGGAAAGTAAGGGTGAATGGAATTCTGTCATTCTTATCTTTCTGTGACGTTTCTAGTGACGACTGTCGATCAAATTGTTGGGCGCGATGATGGCCCGCTTTGACCACAGAGACAGGATAGCCACGTTTTTCGAAGAACTGGCACATCTCCTCTGATTTGCTGGAAAAATCTGAGTCATCACTGCATAGACGTCGAAGTCTAAGAAATTGAGAATAAGGAATGGAGTTCTTGACATGTGATGGATGTGACGATGAATACAACAAATAACTGTGTGAATCGGTAGGTTTGTAGTGCACACTAGTACATAGCACGTTGCCTCTAATAGAAACTTTGATATCTAGAAAAGCCAAAGAAGTTTCCGAAATTTCCCAGGTATATTTAAGAGCCGGATGAAAAGAGTTGACGGAGGTTATAAATTGATCGAGTTCTTCTCTGCTGGATGAAATAGCGCCGATGCAGTCGTCGATGTAACGGCCGTAGAGTTCAGGTTTGGGGCCGTTGTACTGATTAAAAAATTGGTGTTCAACATATCCTACAAAAAGATTGGCATAGCTAGGTCCCATTCTTGTGCCCATCGCTACACCATTAATTTGTTTGTAATAGTTGCCGGCGAATGAAAAACAGTTAAGCGTTAAAACTAGTTCGGCAAGGCAGAGGAGCGTTTCCGAGCTAGGTTCTTTGACAGTGCGTTGATCGAACAAGTGTTTAAGTGCTTGAAGACCTTCGCTATTAGGAATGACTGTGTATAGAGATGTAATGTCCATGGTGAAAATAAGTTTGTCTTGGCCGGAGAAATTGAAATCGCGGAAAATTTGTAGTGCGTGTGTACTGTCTTTAATGTATGATGGCAAAGATTTGACGATAGGCGTCATAATCCTGTCTAAGTAGCTAGAAATGAGTTCGGTGGGGCAACTACAGGCAGAAACGATAGGGCGACCTGGGTTGTTGGGTTTGTGAATTTTAGGCAAGAAGTAAGTACATCTAGGTACGACGGAAAGCCGCAAGAATCTGGAACAAAAATTCATCTTTCAAATCGGCACCCTTAATCCTCACGGTATTAACGAACGCTTTTCATTTAACTAATATATTCCTATTTTTCGCGTTGCCATGTTACCACCAATAGCGTAGCTCCTACTCTACTATAAAAACTACACGTAATCCATAATCCCTCGATTCGCTCTGACGAAGGGCTAACGCTCGAAACGTAAGCTTTTAGAATCTCTGTACGGTGGCCAATTTACATTATCAACTCCGTTGATAAAACCAAATTTTTGTATACTACTTCCCCACCGACGCAGCACCACAGTTTCTTTAGAAACTAACCCTTCATCCTTAAAAAATATATCCTGTTTATCAATTAACGAATTGCAGAATTCAAGCGAAGAAGACGAATCATAGGAATCATACAAAGCTATAGGTTACTAGAAAGAAAGAGAACACATTTTGAATGATTTTTGGATAGGGCTAATTGTTTTAAAAGCCTCTATACGCATCTGAGACTCAGAACTTCAACATGATGACCCCTTGCTGCTTCTGCATGGTGTCTTCGAAATCCGTCGAGTGGGTTGATGTTGGATCTGCTATCACAACTGTATTCTTTCTAATGGATCCGTACCAACCAGCGAACCAAATTACTTGACAAATAAAATCATTTGAGAGAATAATAGAGTCAAAGTAAGAGCGTCTTTTCTCTAATGACGTAAAAACACGTATTTTAAACGACTGTCATTTAGGAGGCCTCGTTCAATAGTTTTTCTGTTGTATTTTACCAAAGGAGGGCCTTGTTTGTGATTTACATCTATTAAAACATACTTGTCAGTAAATCAACAGATTTGTTATCGAAACTTCCCTTCTGCTACTATCAAGATCCGGCGAAAGTAAGATTTTTGAGGTCACTACATTAGGGGATTCCCCAAGTCTTTTGCGGCTTGAATGATCTGCATAAATGCTCCCGAAAGCGTTTTCAGTTTCGCTGGGGAAAGACCCGGTTGACATCAGTAGATACTGCGTTATATTTCCTTTAAGCGCAAATAAGCTAACTTACCTTATAATTCTTGGAAGAAAATATGTGGATGAAGGTTTCAAACATAACAGCGCGATCGTGCAAATGTTGTGTGACCCGTCGCTACCGAGCACGTCACGGAAGTTCTCATAATTTTAGAGTTGTTATTCGAGGTTGAATGTCACCATTAAAGTTTCATCTTTTCATGAGAACATTCGATTATCTCACGTTCTTCAAGGTCAAAGTGAAAATATAGAAGGATGTGCAACGCTGCAAAACTTCCGCTTGGGAAGAACCCCGAGATGTTGGCTTTCATTATTACTTAATAATATATAAAATACCAAATTGCGCTCCAAGGAAGTTTTAATTCATAACAGTAAATATTAAACAATGAGTGTGGAAACCGAAAATCCGGCGTGAAATATAATATGAGGTAATTTTTGTTGACCTTATTAAGGTATAAGCGGCTATGACCTGTGGATATAAATAAAGGCAACGAAACAATTTCTACACAGTACGCCAGAGCCTCGCAAGAAAATGGTACTGTCACTCTACGGAGTTAAAAAACCAACAAGTTTGACTATTGGTAAGCTCTCAGGATCAATGATGTAAACAACATTTTGATTTTGTCTGCAATGGCGTTTTCGCAAAAGCAACCACTACGTTTAATCTCCTTGGGTAGGGTGTCCCAGCAACAGCAAACCACTTTTTTCGCCGTGTCAACAAAAATGTTTCTTCATTTTTAAGTCCGTTTTCTCTTTGCACAGGATAAAATTTTATTGTCTGACTCAATGGAAACGACCGGATAAATTACGGATAAATTACGTTCAACGAAAATTCTTAAGGAATTTAAGAAGGCTGTGAGAGAACTACATCTGTAATGTACAGATTTCTATAATTCATTGTAATAATTTTAAGAGTTAGGATTGTTTATTTATTGATATAGTTAAATTGTTAGTTATTAATTGATCATGTATATATACATAGAGCGGTTTTCAATTGAGTGTCGAAAGTAATTAGATAATTACTTTGGTTTATGATTACTTCACTCAGTGATTGGTTCAAAGTTCTCGCGCCATTTTTTCAACCAATCAGAAGTGAAACCAAAACCAATCGTGGCTCACGCGTGCACATTTTCCCGCGCTTTGTGTCGGCTACGTGTAATTACTTCGAGTTTTGATTGGTTTGCCGGATTGTCTCAGTCCTTTTTGATTGGCCAAAGTAATTACTTTGATTTTTGTTTTACGACACTCAATTGAAACTCGCTCTATACAAAAGTCATTTATTTATGTATTTCACTTTTCTCGGCATATTAGCATGTATTTGCTAGCCTCATCAACACGAGTTGAAATAAAGTTACTTACTTTATACAATTCGGTTTAAACTTTAGGAAACAAGTTAAGTGGAAATGAACGTAACGGACTCCGTACGAGCACTTGTGACATAATAATGCACCAAATTTTCTGTGAACGGCACAATAATATTGAAGTCTAAGAGCCAGATTAGAGTTAAAACTAGTTTACATGTTCTCACGTTTATTTTGCGTCTTAGTCACATCTTTTTGCAGAGTAAAAAGGAGAACTATTCAGGAAGGCTGATATTCTTCAGGAGAGTGTGTAACAGTCGGGTTTACCTGATATCCAAGTGATGGCATAATTATTCCCACATACAAGCACTGCAGATTTTTGCCTTTGTGGTAAAGATCAAACCTTTCAATCGGTTAAATTTGGGACGGGGTATAGAAAAAAAATTGCTTCCAAGGAACGGTGGTTTATGAAAAACGGTTCCCTGAGGCAGGTCTATTAATTGGCAATGGCATGTTTGCCAGTTCTTATGCTTGCTATGTACACTTGTGTTTGTGTGAAAGTTGATCAATACTTTAAAGAGTTTCGAGAGAACAGAATTTTCAGAGAAAGGTAATGATTTGATTAATATATGGAAGAGCTAAGCAAAGGACTAGGGAAACTCAATCCACAAAAGTCAGTTTACAGAATGTACCGTATTTGTTTTGTTTCAGTTGACCAACAACAGGCCAACAACGAGCGGGGCTCAAAAAACCTTCAAGTCAGCTGCTGTTACGACCTCAAGAAAGGACAAGACACTGTATCAATTGAGCACAGCTGTCTGGTGAACGCAGGTAACACATGGATTATCGATGTGAAATGTCGACCGAAACAAATGGTCGTCAAAGCGCCATCTGGACAATCAGACCGCTGGAGAAGCCTAAAGGAGGTTTACCCTGATGCAAAAATAGAACACAAACATAATGACATCGAAGTAACCCTTCCACTGCTACCGGAAGACATTGAAATCGCTGCTTTTGGACGACCAGGAAAAAACGACAAGAAACGAATGCAAATGGTGGTTCTTGCAGAGCAACCAAGGCAAGGACAAAACTGGAAGATTTTGATCTATCTGGTAGATGATACGACAACAGCATTTAAGGTACTTCTGCATTCCCTCATATTATTTCTTTACGGCTTCACTCCAATTTGTGTGGCGGAAGTGTTTCCGGCATCCTTATCCCATTGGGTTGATCGGATTACCTTAGGGCCGGCTTCTTCGGCAACTAAAGCTTATGATATAGGGTTTTTCTATGTCTTTAGGTACTATAGTGCACTTGCTTTTGGGTTTGACCGTAAATGAATGTAGTCACCATGTACTGTGGCTGTAGGTATTCTACGCTGGACCTTTACGAGGGGTTTGGAGGAAGGCAATTATATAAGTTGAAGGCCAGTAATTGGCACCGATCACAGAGCACTACTTTATCTGCAACTATAATTCGAGAAGTGTATTGCATTTTTCAAATAGTCAACCAGTCCAGTCAGTACAGCCGTGTCTGTTTTGTATCAGTTATGGTGATCCGCGATTCTCAATCGATACATTTCGTTGCAATAATTAGCAGGTGTGCCAGAAAGAAGAAAAAAGACATCGAAAACTTCTGGTTCCAGTGGCTGGGATCTTTGTGTCCAACAGTGATGAGGATATCAGAATTGAACTCGATGCATTGGAACACGGATGGAAGATCAAAGGAAGTAAAGTGAAGGTGAGCAAAAAGTGATTTTTTTTTTCTTTAGTTTTAAACAAGTAAACTGTGTTCACAATTGGTTAAGGTGGTTCTCAATCCGCTCCAAAGCCGATTTTTTACAAATTGATTTTGCTTTCAGTTTTATATTAGCCTGATAATCACTTCCGGCAACAAAAGATGAGGGTACCCGAGTGCCTTTTTGATATATAAACGTTTAAAGACAAAATATAGGATGCTTTTAGATGGTGTTTTTGTTGTCATGGTAGCGTATTACGTCATATTAATGAGTACCTCACTTAAGCAATTATTGGTGTTTCATTTGGTGGAATAACATTGCCGTTATGTTACCACTGAGTTGATCATGTAAAAAGACATTCCCTCCAAATTGTCGAAACTGGCCGATGAGCCACGTTAACTTTTTCCGAATTTTCTACGATCGATTCCTAGAAAGATTCATTTCCCGCGCATAGTAGTCCGTCGAGCTTGCTTTCCTACATTTTTCTTTTCGTCAGTTTACACGAACAAATTTCGTCCTTGACAGTTTTTTCCTTGGCATTCTAGCTGTACCTTGTCAAGGAAAAAAATTGTCAATTTTACGCTATTTACACGAGCAAGTTTTCCTTGTCAAGGAAACCTTCCTGGTGTAAACGGGGCTAAACTGTCCAATTTAGCGGCCAGCTTTCCCAAAAAGTTGTTGCTACATTTGCCAGTCATCATTAAGATACCAAAGTTTAAAAAAAATATCAATTATTTCTTGTGTTTAATTGCTTTCAGACCATCAAAGCAAGCGCTGCTTGGAATCCGCCAGAAAACGCCACAGATTTTCCCAGCTGCCATTTTGATATCATCCACGTGGACAAAACAAAGCAATCATTTTTCTGCGGAATCACAGCATCGCATGAAAACGACACTGCGAGATCAGAGATTGTGACCTATTTTAAACGAGTTAGTATAGAGGAATTCTTAGCTTTTAACAAAAGCCAAGAGAGAAAATGCTATGATGAGAAATTTGACTCAATCCCTTTTACTAGAGTCTTACGAAACAACAAAAATGGTATAATATCCCTCTGAACCTTATAGACACTTCCTCTGTTTGAATCGTCCTTCAACAAAGAAAAATGATGCAATATTTGAAGTTAAACTGAGTATTAAGTGGCAGTGGGTAGCCTACACTGCCACTGATCTGCGGTTCAAAGTTCATTGTCAAACGGAGCTTCCTCAACACGTACAAATAAGAATTCTCTCTTTAAAGAGGAAAGAAGATGTCGAAAAGGCTTTGCACTCAGTTGAAATCAATAACCATAACCGCACGGTACAATTGCTTCCCACATAACATCTCCTGCACGCGATTTACGCTACTGTTTGTTAATTATACGGGGGTATAATTAATAATAATAAGAAGAAGAAGAAGAAGAAGAAGAAGAATAGTAATACGGGGTGCAGAGATGGCGCAGTGGTGAGAGCACTCGCCTGCCACCAATGTGGCCCGGGTTCAATTCCCAGATCCGGCGTCATATGTGGGTTGTGTTTGTTGGTTCTCTACTCTGCACCGAGAGGTTTTCTCCGGGTACTCCAGTTGTCTTCTCTCCTCAAAAACCATCATTTGACTTGATTTGCGTTAATTGTTAATTGAGTTTACAGTGTCCCCAATTAGTGCCCCAGTGCTAGAACGACTAGACACTTAAATAAAGTTCCTTTCCTTTAACAATGCATGGATCATTCCCAGTGACCAGATATAAAGTTGCGTGTGTTCTTGCGATGGATTGCAAGAAACCATCATGCAACCCACTCATAACAATATAGAATTCATTTACATGACGATGTTATTGCTTTCAGGAGAGAGGTCAAGAAATCATTCAAACTTCGAAGAACTTACCGAAAGCCAGTAAATACCAGTGTCTTCAATCGAAAGGTAAAAAAGGCAAAGAATCTGAAATTGTCATTTTCATTAGAGTTCACATTGACACTAACAGTCCTGAAACCCGGACGATGGCCGGTCAACAGGTTTAGATCCGCCGCCGGCCTTCTACAGAAATGGCCATTAACGTTAGAAACGACTGTTTTAAAATTAGTGTTTATCTCTATTTTTTACAGATGCCGGTGAATCGCTATCAGTTTTCTGGTTTTGGTTATTTTTTCTTCGATCTTTGATCGTTCAAGCCTTGCACTCAAGAGGTAATGGCAGTAAGTCACCACGAACATTCATCGTAATTTCCGTGCTCCTTCTTCTGTCAGACAACCGTCCCTAGTTTATCAGACTAAGGGTCTGATTATATGGCAGCCCGGGCTGAAATTTCAGGCCGGGGTCTGAAAGAAATCTTCTTGAAATGAAAGTGGCGATTACATCCTAGCCCGGTTACTAAAAATGGGCTGAAATTC
>NC_090871.1:27015789-27043289 GCF_036669935.1 Montipora foliosa | reverse complement strand
GATGTTAACCCCGTGAAAAACTTATTTATCTTGCAGCATAGAGCTTCAATGTTGTCAATATGATGACCATCGCACAACTGCACATACCACTGACCTCCACGTGCCGAAACTCCCGCGAGGTTTTTGATTTCACTCCACCACCTGCGGCTGTTGGTGTTCTTTAAGTTCTTAACCTCGTTATTGTCAAAAAAACTGTTTACAGGTAGAGATGGCATTCGCAACTTTATTACGCCATAATCTAAAGCCATCAGAGTGACTGCCAAACCTAGCCAGCATTCGACTTCTCTTCGCAATCCAGCACTTAATCTTGCTGGTCATCCAGGGCTTCTCTGAGCAATGGAGACGAATCACTTGGGTAGGACAAAACCTGTCAAGAGCATCTATGATGATTCGTTGGAAAATGTCAAGCTTTCCCTAACAAGAGTTAGCACTGTAAAATTCAATCCAGGATCGGAGTGGGATGTTAGCCATTGGCCGAACTCTCGGAGTCTGCTAGGCCGTGTGTCACGACGTGTAATAGTTTATTTATAGGGCTTCTGTGTTGGTTCGTCCGCATGTCGCTTGATCAGGATACAATAATGGTCACTCCTACCAATCTTAGGGAGTTGGACAGGATCAGACATTAAAGATGGCCTGTTCGTTAGAAGCCAGGCGAGAATACCAGTGTCAGTGCCAGGTAAGAGAATGGATCTTCCTCTTCCTCTTCCAATATTAGCTACTCTGCTATTTTTAGATAGGCACCGGATTGGCCAGTTGTAATAACGGAATGAATTTTTAAAATGCACAGCATTGGGAACGAGAATTTACAATAGCTTTGCGGAGCTAAAAATAGCTTTTAAAAAACTATGATGGGGCATGGGGAGCCGTTCTCTTCCCTCATCCTCTCTTGGCCATCGGTCATGTTCCTTCAAATTCCAGATTAATTTAAATACATAAAAATGTGCCTATTTTACAATTTAGACCCTGACGAGTCGATTTGAAGTAAGGACTACAAACAGCAAACAAGAGACT
This sequence comes from Montipora foliosa, assembly GCF_036669935.1. Lineage (NCBI taxonomy): Eukaryota > Metazoa > Cnidaria > Anthozoa > Scleractinia > Acroporidae > Montipora > Montipora foliosa. The sequence goes on along the minus strand of NC_090871.1, from coordinate 27,042,278 downwards.
GTCCTCTTGAGAGAAATGTATTTATATCTTTAAAGTGTGGGCTATAAAACGAAAGAGAAAAATGATCCTCGCACTTATCTGGACAATTGAAGCAATTGTCTCTTATAGACACCTTCATACGTACCCCATGCAGACACCTGAAAAATTCAGAGGGCTCCATCGGGATTCCAACCCATGACCCGTGCGATGCCGGTGCAATGCAATGATCATTTCTCTTTCTCTTTCGAAGGTTCTTGCCACGTTTTTCTCGACTTACCCTGTGGACAACAGGAATAAACACATCAAGTGTTTCTTGCCTTTTAAGACACCTGTCAAAAAGATTGGTTCATTTCTGTCACAAGCCAGGGGAACAAACATACACACACACACCCATACAAAAACCAATTCGTTGATGAGTGTCTTCCTTTTGATTAAGGGTGGTCAATTAAGGTTAAACTCCAGGGCCTTGACGTCCTATCGGAGACATTAGGAAAGTAAAATAGCAACGACCTCGAGGAAAACGAGAAACAAAAACCAATGCCTTGAAAAAGGAAAAAGTATTTCTGCGTTCTCGCCTGGTGCGTTTTGCATTTCAGTTCATCAGTCTGTCGTTCTCGTTCTAACAACGAGGGAGCTAATTAAATTTGTGGTTTATTTTCAACCCCACACCGTCCACACCCAGTTAATTCGTGAATAGCCAGAGTATGACCAACGACTTGAAATGATTGTAAGTGAGTACGATATAACGGAACTATATTTGCAAAATATGTTCTCAGAAACTGTAGTCCAAGTAGCCATGATGTGAAACGTAAGAAAAGTAGTGACTTCTCAAAGAATAATCTTAGGAAACAGCTCGAAAAATGTGGGACGCAATAATCACTTTTAAAGGAGGGTGACAACGGACACTAAGTTAATAAATGTTGTCGATTCGATCGAACGTCGGGGCTAACGATGTGAAATCGATTACGCATAAGAGTTCGTTACATTAATGAGCTCATTTCGGGGGAGGGGAAGGGGTAGGCTAAGGGAACGACGGTAGTATGGGCGCCAATGCCCTGCCCCAAACAACCATTTCCCTTTTTTCCATTTTCCTGGAAAAATCGTGAAATATTCTTAGCATCAAGTAGGTATGAAAATTAAAATGCCTTCGTTCTTCGTTATAATCAGTAGAACCACGAAAACGTTAATCATATTGTAATAAATACCCAGCTGCTCTAGGATAGTAGGATAGATGGACCTCTTAACCATGTTGGGAACAAATACTCAGGAAAACGTAAGATAATAAGCTCAAGTTTATTCAACCTCATCCCCGAGATAATAAAGCCAGTCGACTGCAAGAATACTTTAACTTTTCACAGCTTGGAAGATTTTTACAACGAGTAAAGACGTTTACAAATTCAAAATTTAACAGGTATTAAGCAACGCCTTACAATGCTTTGTACAAAACATTAAAAAGTAAGACGATCATGGTGAATGTATAGGAGAATACAGAAAAGAAAAATTTTACCTCGCATTTAAGCAAGTCGACTGAGATGGCATTTCTAACAGGAGATAAAAGGCTTCTCATGTGAGAGTGGAGGACTTGAGAACTTGAGCGTGCATGTTAAAACAGCCGTTCCCAGCAGGTCAGAGTTGTATGATAACGTGCAGTTGTTGATAACTTTACAATGATAATAAACTTAGTGACTGCGAGGAAGCCCTCCCTCTAGCTGTCTTGAAAAAGGAAACTGGGGTAAATAGGAAAAAGTTTTCCGATAGTACATTTGAGAGATTAGAGAGATTTTGCATCACGGTCACGTAAAACGTAAAACGGCAACCGCGTAAGCTTTTCGTGACCCACGGCAACTGGATGGGAATGGACTGTTAATCTCGAGTATTTAGTCAAAACAGAAACAAAAACTCGGAGTCTTTTCAAACATTCTTTACAGAAAAAAAAACTTAATACTATAAAATGAAAATCCTTACCTGTCAAATTTTGCGAGTTTCGATGACGCTATTTTGTAAGTCAACAAGAGAGTCAACGTGTGTTCATGCATGAAGAAAATTGCGGTAAGGAATCATAGTTACGTGGTCACTTAAGCCGTTCACGTTTCACGTTTCACGTAAATCTATCTATTTACAGCAAACGGCAAACGCCAGGCTGAAATTTGCACTTTGCCAGAATTTTTTTGTATTTTACTGAGCTCCTTTTTTGCCTGTTATCGATATTGTGTAACTTCTCAAGGAAAGTTAAAAAAGAGAATTTTCGTGCCATTCTTGCAAGCAACAGCCTGTTGTTTCACTTAAAGGCGATCCTAATAAAATCTCCCAATGAAAAGAAAATGTACAAAGCCTGGATTCTTTCTCAGCCTTCTTTTGAAATGGGATTATTTTACATAAGAGACATTTCTCGCCTTACTTCTGCATAATTTTTACTGCACAGTACCCATGTTGAGGACATTGTATCATTTACAACAAAGTCCACGTCTACAAGTACATTGAAAACTTTTGGGGTCTGAATATTTACATTTTCATTCATTTCAATTAATAAAAATGTTACTTCAATTTGATTCCCCTGACTTTTTTTTTTTTTTAATAAAAATAATTTAATTCTTAAGGTATGGCTTAAGATAAGGGTTACGTGGATGCACTTGCCAACTCGTGCTCAACTCCAGGCCTTGATTCCTCGGAGGGAATCTGAAAAAGATACAAAATAAAAGACATATGTGGCTACTAGCAAAACACACTATTTGTGAGAGAAATGCCTCAAAATTCCAGCAACGATTTATTAAATGAGTGACAAAAATATTTAGAAATGAGATTCTCGGATGACTCTTAAATCAATTAGCAACGCATTGCATGCAATCAAATCATGGTTAGTGGGACCACTTTGACAAGGTTGAAATGATTTTCCAAATATCAGTTAGCTCAAAATCAACTCCTCCTACCAAGGAAAAAACCCGAATTCACTACCTGATCAAACTATAACAGCCAAACCCCAGCAGGTCACGATATTTGCGAACAAAAGCGTTGTTACTTTCTAAGCCTGTTTGAAAAAAAAAGACAAAATATCCGGGCAAGAGTTATTCTCCTACATCCTTTAGTTGTTTGCCTCTATTTTCCTTGTTATTATTTTGTCTTATCATAAAAATTAATAATGGTAACAGGACCGAGTGGAGTCCAATTTGGTCTGTAATCATATGAGTGATTAACAAAATCGGACGAGCGCGGAGCGGGAGTCCGATTTGTTTGATCACGAGCATGATTAGAGACCGAATTGGACGACACGAAGACGTGTTACCAATTAATCATAACCATTACAATTTCCGAGAAAACAAAATTAATGCATTCATTTTCCACTGTCTAATGTTACAAGTGTGTCCAATTTTGGACAATCCCCTGGTTAGGATGGTAAGTGGTTGTTGCTATGGTTATTGTGATAAATTCTGTGATTGGTGGATTAAGCTGAGTGCACTTAATATGATTGGATCATGTAACTGTCCCATTTCAGGTATCCGATTACTGCCAACTGTCCAATTTCACTACACAGCCCTACACAATTATTAGTGAAAAATAAAGCAGTTAATGCACCAATCAAATTTGAAAACATTGTAATGGTTATGGTTAAAACCGTTATAACGTTTCAATTGCGTCGCCGCACCCTATCGAAGCTGAAAATGACAGAAGATGCTGTCGAAACTTCAAAATCCTAAGCCTATTTCATCCGGCTCTAAATGCTCTTCTCCCAAACATCAAATAATTTGCCCCACGCTAACATGTCTGAAGCAGTCTCTCTCGAGCAAAGTCAAGAGTACTACGTCGATCAGTGAGAGATTCAATGAAAATACAAACTTAGAATCAGAGTCAAATTGCTTGATTAATTTAATTATAGGACACGTAGCAACCAGCCTCTGCGTCAGCCCTACTCCCACTAGTTGCCTTTTGACCAAGCTACCAGACGAAAAGAGTGAAAATAAAAATGAACTTACCATTGAAAGTGAGAACGTCAACTGTTCGGTTTTCAACAGAGTTTCACCATCTAGATTACCCTTCAAAACTTTCACTACAGCTTGCATGCTGGATGCATCACTCTTTGGAAGAGTGAAGGTAACTTTCTCTGGCAAACGCATCTCGTCCACTTTCATCCTTTCAATCTGCAGTATACATGACCAAATGCCGCTTTCAAGGGGTGGTCAAAATTTCATACGAGTCAAAGACTTTTAATTAACTATAATGTTTTTGTCACCTGAATCTCAATAGTCATACACTGTAAGTTCTGATTTACAGATCACCCAGTTTCAAAGTGCCATGGCAAAACAGAGGCATTCAAAAGGACAACACTTTGTAAAAAAGATATGAAGCCGCATCCGCTTTCATAAGCGTTTTATCAGTTTTGCTTAGGGTGGCTTAGTGGTTATCAACCGCACCTCTCACCTCTGCGACCCAGGTTCAACCTTGGCCTCGAGGTCGTATGTGGGCTGAGCTTCACTCGATCTCAATCCGACTCCGAGGGTTTTTCTCCGGGTAGTCCGGTTTTCCTTCCTTGTCAAAATCGACTCTAGATCAATAACATCCGGGCGGATACCCTCGTATAGGGATAACCTCTGTTATCTCTCTCTTTCATTGTATTGAATGAATAAAGTTGGTATTATTATTATTGTAGCAGCTCTCGTAACCTGCTATTGCTTGGTATTGTAAGCATCTTCTATTGTTTTAAGTCTAAGTCATTGTTTCAATTTGTCTTTGGTTTTAAGCTTGGATATCGAGCCAATCACATTATGCGTACGTCACGGGAGCTGCTATTTGACTCCTAATTTCAAAAGGGGTGAAGCGTTTTCTCCTCTCTTTTATAATCAGCGCCTTTAGTCAGACATATGTAGTTGTTTATTTTGGGTGGAAAACGAGGACAGTCATCACTAAAACAGCAAACGGTTTGAAGCCAGGAGTCACATAAAAACTTGATCAAGTAAGATCTTCCAGCTGGTCAAAGTAGTCCTGAGAAGGACTAGAGTTGTTGGTTACTTTGACTGAAGTTTTGATAACCTGACCGAAAGTCACCCTCAGAGTCAAGGCTCTGGAACGTGAGTCAATAACATGCAGTCCTCCTTCATTAAGTTTTGAACACTTTTCACTAATATCATCCAAACAAGGCGGTTTAGGCTTTCAGATGCGAATACAGTTCCGATGAGAGGCTGATCCATTGGTACACGATACGTTCAAATAACAATATAAGGGAAACACATATCGTAATATTGGCTGAACGTCGGTAATTACCTGCTTTATAGCTTCCAAATCTTCCATTTTCAAAATAGCCAGAATTTTGTCAGCAGAAGATGACTTCTTCCAGCAAAACGTATCAGAGTGAACTGCACTCAGTCCTAAACGAAGTTTTTCTTCCTGTAAAGTAGACCGATATACAAAGTCACGTAAATGCTATTAGCAGAGCGACGGATTGAAACGACAAAAATGGTGGGCAACTATAACTTGCAACAATAGGACAAAATGCTAAATTGGCAAGAATTTCCGAACAGCACGGTTTGACAGAAAAAAGTCGCTCTGACATAAGGCTTATTGACATGCCACCTTCTCATACATGATTTTGATTTCGCCATCATTAAAATCTTCTCCGTCTTCTAACCAGTACTAGAATGTTTTTTCTAAAATAATCATGCACACTTGCTTTCTTCGTATTCAGCTGTTTAATCACGAGTTAAGACGACAAATTTGTGGGACGCGTTTCTTTACATCCCCGTAAAAAATAACCGGTTGCCGAAAGCCATCCGTAAAACTGCAGTCCATTTATTTATAATCCACTTGTGCGTCACGATCTCCTCTTTTAAAAACATTTCCCATTTAACATGTTTTCAAGACAAGAGCAAAGTTAGCACGCCCTTAAACGTGTACCCTTTGAATATACAAGAATATAAATACCGAAATATCGCGTGAAAAATTTGGAGCTTTCCACAAAAGCAAGCCGACTTAACCATCTTTCTCGTTCTTTCTTTTACTTTGATAGCAAATCTTTTGATTCAAGTAATACCTGTAGGAAGCTGGATCTGCTTTTCGACGGAGCCCTCGTAATGTACAAAAAAAGTTGCTGGCGAGGATGCCTGTGTCCATAGATCTCAGTTTGTTGGACACAACTGAATACGTCTATCAAGTACAGGTCGTCCTCGTTGCATAGTTCCAGACAAGATTTTTGCTCTCTCAAGGGAACTTCGTCTGACATCACGTTAAAAACTACATGAAAGAAAACAAAGAATTGGGAATATTAGTTAGCCGTGTTACATTAAGATCAATATAGGCAACAAGGAAGTTACTGGTTGTGATACTTTTTCAGGTATACTCTTCGTCTTAATTAACTGCGAGGTCTGTTTAAAGGGTTTTGAGAAACAACACAATAATCCACAAAAGTTAAAAAAAGAGCAACAGAACTGAGGGTTTCAGATTAATTATATCATGGAAACAGAACATGAATAGTTTAGAAGACCAAAATCAAACTGCTTGAGCAAATTCAGTATGATATATCAGGAGCATGGGAATCCAAGCGGTTTAATGAAGGAAAACGCTTGGCAAGTAGACCAGCACGTTGGAAAGCCAAATGGGAACAGTATTTTATTCAGCAAAGGCCAACTTAACGTTAACAAAGGCCCCAGATCCCGATGGACGGATCTAATCAGTCTAATTTGTATTCGACAAAAATGATTGCGCTAGATAGCCTCGATGACACTAGTTAGACCAATTGACAAAGGTGATGGACTCCCTGCCATATTTAATAAGAGTCCTTTATGGTCTCCTACCGTCTGCATGACACAAAGCCAAGGGCTTCGGATGTCACTGTCGACCAATGGCTTGACCATCGAAACTTATCAGGACCAACGTGTTCAACACAGCCAAGGATGATCTCGGCTTGTCAAACTGAAAAACAGAAGACGCGCCACAGATCTCGTTTCTTGTTATTTAGCTTGTACAAACTGCACTCCAAATAATAAATTCGTATATTTACCGTCATATTCTTTGGATTGTGCTATTTCTTAATGCTTCAACCTCAATAAAACATGGTGGCTTAAAGCAGTGAAGTCTCGTGCCCAGGACACGCGCCGATGAACACTGTCACGGGGATGTGTTACCACTATTTGTAGAAACTCGACAAAATATCGCTTTTCTGATTGGTCAATGAGAACTTTCAAAACATTACTCGTGCCCATAAATCACGAAATGTGCTCGCGTTCACTGCACTCGCGCGTTTATTTATTGATTGATTTATTTACTTATTTACTTTTCTTATACCCTGCATTCTTAATGGTCTGAAAACAGGTGGAATATTTCTATCTTGCCCTAGAACCGTACAGAATCGATTCATGATGAATCGCCGCGTCACTGACAATACGGAGTTTAAGATCTACGACGCGACGGTGACGAAAACGTCATTTAAAATTGCAAGTTCAGGTTTATTTATCTTTTTCGTCATTATGTCGGTTTGTCTAACTTCTAAAAACTAGTGCAACTTTCCAGGAACTGAATTAGGAGGTGCGGCGTTGAAGCTACGACAGACAATTCAAATTCGCTGCCTTGTGTTCACGTTTTCTGTAAAACTTGAGAATTGGTCATTTCACGTCGCAGATTTACCGAAAACGAGAAAGAAATGTGCTAGCCTGTTCCAGGCTCTCAGATAGTCGAGAAAACGAAAAGAACAGCGAGTGAAAAGCGAGTGGGGGCTTGGGTCGAGGCGAGGCGGGAGAGCCTGTAAGCATCTCTTTAAATTCTTCATTCCGGTATACCAGCTCCTGGTATACCCTCTGATTGATCAATTTTGACAGTTTACATCAACACTTTCGTCATCATTTTGATTCACGCGCGGAGCACGAAAGAAAGAGGTCAACTCTGTCGCCGAGTGTCTTAAAGTATTCCCAAACGTACAAGCCCTCAGATTCGAGCAAAAGTTGTGTCTGTTCGACTTTAATAAGTCGAAAAAACGATCCGTTTGCAATGCTTCCAACTGGTTATGGTAAAAGCATAAATTTTCAGTTACTGCCGCGCGTTGCGAAAGCGCTTCAATGTTGTGATATGACATCTCTCCACACCGCTTACAATATAGCATCACCGGGTACGATATATAGTTCGCATTTGACACAACTATTATGTCCCATGCACGCCACAATTGTTAGCATTCAACGGCGCTCTCTGAAAACTCTGACGAACGAGAAAAATACAATATTTTGTTATTCTTTCTTATACAAATACTTGGCTGCGTATTCGAATTCACCAGCTAGGGTCAATTAAATTTCTGCCTTCATCGCCTTCGAAAAAAATGAGAGCAAAAAGAAAAAAACACTTTGAAAGAGCGCAAAAATTTGCCGAAAACAGGCTTGTATTTCCGTCGTATGTCTTAAAGCTTTAAAAGATCAAGCGATTTCAGGAAGCGAAGGTGATGGCTACGTGTCTGTATACTGCAAATGCAACTGAAACCATCCACATGAAATATAAATCTTTCACATTCATTATCGGTTGTCCTGTTGCATCAGAGCTGAAGTTTATTGATGAGACCATCTTATCATCTAGGCCAGAAACTTCAATTGTCGGGTTTCTGTTTTCCTTGAAAAAGTCAACAGAGCGTCGGGAACTCGCAGCTTTCGAACTGGTCGTGTCTTTTGGTCGAATTTGCTAAATCTCCCGTCGGTGATTTCCTTGACACTCGTTTACCGGTTGCTTTGACAATGCCTTCGTTCGCTTGTTAAGTTATTTACCTAAAAGTGCCTTAAATTCTGGCTAACGTACTCGCACAAGTGAGAATTAACGTATCACCTCTGAACAACAATAAAAGAATCGCGCTTGAACTCGCGTGGGACCACACAATGCCGCCCTTTTTCAACACTTTGACATTGACATTTTGACATGCGAAAGGTTATTTGCAAAGTGGGCGGAATGAAGAATTTAAAGAGATGCTTACAGGCTCTCCCGCCACGCCTCGACCCAAGCCCCCACTCGCTTTTCACACGCTGTTCTTTTCGTTTTCTCGACTATCTGAGAGCCTGGAACAGGCTAGAAATGTGCAAAAATGCAAAGCTATTGTTTTGCTCATTAAATATGCAAAATCTGCGACATTTTCGTTGCCGTCGCGTCCTAGATCTTAAACTCCCTAATCTCTTTGTAGCACGTTGATGTAATAATTTGGTGGTTTTAGGATTTTGAAAACTATTATCAGTTTATTTTGAGTTCTTCACCTCTTATGTGAGGAAATTGAATTAAGTCGAGAGACAAGACTGATCACCGCCTGAGTGATCAAGGTGACTGACCTGTCACGACGCCAAGAGATGTTTTTAAATCACGTAAATAATTAGAAGATCGCCAGTGCTATCTTCCCGACAGAAAGTCACGTTAGCAAGAAATATGCCAAGGGTTTATCATTGGAGAGAGAATTTGCGTTTCAAAATCGGCTCGGGTGGTAAATTGACAGTTCCAAAGTGAATAACTTATAAATATTGGTGGCTTATTGTGGGCTGAAAATTGACTCTTTCGTACCTATTCAACACAGTAGCGCAAATCGCAACTTAAAGTTCCACGGAAAATGTAGTAGCTTTATGTAGTATTAGGTTACGGTCTATATATTTCAGAAAGTTTGGGTTACACGAAAAATACATGACAGCGCAGAAGTCTTTGTCAACATCTCTAGGATATCAATACGGTATACACACCAAGCCGTAAACAAATTCGGAATGCATTCGCCGAAGAAAATAAATGATTGTAAAGCTAGAATTTTAAACTACTGGAGTGAAACTAGATCGCGAAGAGCTTCAAGATCGAAATTTTTTTAACAACGAAGATCAAAACAAAAATTAGGTTTAATACGAAGAACTTTATACATGCGTATAGCTTGCGCTGTTTTCGCTACTTGTACGCCAATTATATAAATCGCAATAAAGTTCTTTAGAGACAATGGCAAATTATCCGCAAAATGCCGGGCGGGTTTAGAATATTCAATTCGCAGAGCAAGGCTTCTTTCTTTCTTGTATCGTCACCGACTTAAAGAAATTAAATGTTAAAAACACGAACATATAACCTTGTTGGCAATCCTCTGTGGTCTTCAGAAGCTCAAACATTTACTGAATACAGTGTCCAAAATAGTCGAGGACACCTGATCAATTCCTCGACAGTTTTGGCATAAGCCGGTTTGACTTCTTTGCTTGAAAACAACCTCTCTATAAAACCTGCGGCGAATCTTTAACCGGTCTCGTGATCTCAGCGTGGATTCAGACAACGAAACTGAAATTTACGCCGTGGGGAATCCCCGACGCGTGTGTATTAGCTAAAGGTAAAATCGCGTGAGCATCTGACGAAGTTGATGCCAGATCACGCACGGTATTGTTAATTTACGAGGCACGAGTATGTTGCGGCTTTCTATGCTAAGCTATGTTTATTGCGATGAAGAGGCAACCCGCTGGCTCAACATATGTTTTTAAGGAAAATACATGCCACAAACAAAACCTCGTCTTAAAAAATATACTCTGTTTATCAATGAATGCATTGTAGAATTCACCACGAAAAAAACCAAAAGGAATAATCCGAAGCTATAAATTACTAGTAGGAAAGAGAACACTCAAGATATAGTACTTACTTCTGTGACTAAAAAGCCTCTGTACACGTCTAGATCTGCAACTTAAAACGTTAACGGGCTGACCCCTTTCTGCACAGTGTCTTCAATACATGCGACGAGTAGTTTGGCGGGATCCGTTATGCTAATGGCTTCGCACCAAGCAAATAACTTAAAAAACGAAAGTATTTTAGGAAATAAAGAGAGCCCAAGAAGAGCGATTTTTTTTTTCTAATGACGTAACAGAATCTGTTTTAAAACGGCTGTCATTTAGAAGGTTTCTCCAAGTCTAGTTTTCCATTGGATTTTGCCAAAGGAGGGCTTTATTATTAAATTTACACCTGTCAAAATATACTTGTCAGTAAATCAACAACTTGTTGGGAAAGTACCCTGTGCAATTATCAAGATCCATCGAAAGTCTATGCGACGGTGTTTTTGAGCACTTCGTCTGGGGATTCCCCTGGTGAGTGTTTGCGGCTTGACTGATCTGCATAAAATGCTTTCGAAAGCGTTTTCAGTTTCGGTGGGAAAAGGCCTTGTTGAAATCATTAGATATTTCGTTATATTTTTTAAACCACAAATAAGATAACTTAACTTATAAGTCCTGGAAGGAAATACTTGGATGAAGGTTTCGAACATAGCGGTGCAATCGTGCAAATGTTAAGTAAAACATCGCGACCGATCACTACAGGTTTCATAATTCGCTATTCGAGGTTAAACTAGATCATAAAAGTCTTGCAAGTCTTGTTAAAAAAATTATATCATTTATTTTTCAACTTGCATGAGAAAGTTTTATTATGTCACGTTCTCCAAGATCAAAGTGAAAATAATAATGCGTGACGAAGGGCCTGGAATGTGCAACGCAGCAAAATTTCTGCTTGCTGGGAAAAACCCCAAGATGTTGGCTTTCCTTTCTTGGTAATAAGATAAAAAAACAAAATTGCTCTCCAAGGAAGTTCCAATTCATAACAATAAATAATAAACAAAACTGAAAATCCGGCGTGAAATATAATCTGAGGTCAGGTTCATCGCTCTTCTTAAGGTGTGATTGGCTGTGACATGTAGATGCTACATAAGTAAAGGGAACATAACAAGTTCTACGCAGTACGTCGCAGCCTCGCAAAGAAACGGTGCTGTCACTCTACGGAGTTAAAAAACCAACACATTTGACTATGGGTAAGCTTTGAAGATAAATGAAGTAGACAACATCTCGATTTTGTCGGCGACGGCGTTTTCCTAAAAACTACAGCTGAGGAAGGCAATTCTTTTTTTTTCCTTTTTTTTTTTTGTGAAGGACGTCCGGCAGCAGAAAACCGCTTTTTTTTCGCGTTGTCAACAAAAATGTCCTTGTTTAAGTCCGTTTTTTCCTTTTCACTAGATAAAATTTCAGTTAGTGTGTCTGATTCACTGGAAACGACAACAACTGAATTTATAATTACACAATTCGTTTGAAACTTCAGTGGAACAACAGTAACGCATTAGGTTCGAGCATTTGTGACATTGCGCCAAATTTGGCCGTTGGCAAAACCAGGATTGGATCGGACCGGATCGGACCGGACCGGACCGGACCGGACCGGACCGGACCGGACCGGACCGGACCGGACCGGACCGGACAAAATGATTAATAAATGTGGACAGTTTTTGTATGCAAGGGCCAGCTGAACAAAGTACAAGTGCCGGATCTTGGGAGATCTGACCAACAAATAATATTTAGACTAAAAACAAAATAATTATGGAAGGCTGGTTGTACGGCTCTGAGGATATATAGTTTTTGTTTGACCAATATTTCGTCGGGTACGGCCCGACTTCTTCAGGGAGTTATGTGCGAGTTATGATTTAACTCCCTGAAGAAGTCAGGCCGTGCCTGACGAAAATTGGTCAAACAAACACTATATATCCTCACAGCCGTAAAACCAGCCTTGCATACTTATTTTGTTTTTAGTCTTAATAAATGCAGTTTACGCCAACAGATATAGTGTAACCGAGTTTTCCTTTTATTGTCAGGAGCCGGTAAGACGTGAGACCACCGAGAGTTCTTCTAATTAATTTATCGGGTATCGGATGCCGCTTCACGAGCAAAATGACTTCACAGTGTTGTTATTCACAAGCCATCAATCAACGAAATTGTCTCAGGCGTTCTCGATATTCTGATTGGTTGTTTAGATATCCGCATCTAAGGTTGGAGTAGCCAAAAATATGCGAGGTATGTTGTGTAAATGCACGCCATGAGAAATTATTCTGAATATCGGAATCTCCTGACAAGCTTTTGTTTGATTGTTGGCTTGTGAATAACAACACTGTGAAGTAATTTTCCTCCTGAAGCGGCATCCGATACCCGATAAATTTAACAGAAGAACCCTCGGCGGTTTCACGTCTTATCGGCGCCGATCCTAACACTTACCAAAAGAAAAACTCGCTAAAGCAGTATATTTATCGTAAACTACATTTACTAAGCTTTCTTCTGATGTATAATTTGTTATGATTTTATTGAAACTAACGCGAGTACGAACTTTTTTCCGGAAGGACACTCGCGAAGGTGGGAGGTAACCTTAACTGGTGACCCAGGGATTTCATGTGTCTATTGGCAGGAATTTTGATATTGAACCAGTCCGGGTTTTGTCGATCCGATCCGATCCGATCCGATCCGATTCGATCCGATCCGATCCGGTCCGGTCCGGTCCCGTCCGGTCCGGTCCGGTCCGATCCGATCCTGGTTTTGCCAGCGGCCGCCAAATTTTGCGTGAACGAAGAATGATAAGTCCGTGTGCCAGATAAGAGAGTTTAGACTAGTTTAGATGTTTTAAGGTTTATTTATAAAACTCTGTACGTCTAAGTCAAATCTTTTTTCAGAGTAAAAAGGAAAAATACTCCGCGGACTGGCTGATACTCTTCAGAGCGGTGTGTAACGGTCGGGTTTGGCATATTGTAAAAGATAGACTGGCTTGGATCTTTAAAACGTGGACTGGATTTGTAAAAGATGGATTTGTAAAACATGGATTGTTGCTACCAATTCATACACTGAAAATTATTCCTGTTTATTTTCTTTTTTGCGACGTTGTGCACGCTTTTTTTCGTGTTTACTGGGTGCACAGTGTTCACTTTTTTTACGTATTTGAGTTAACGGAAAAAGCTTGGTCCAGATATGGGCAGTTACTATAACAAATCTGGAAAACGTTTCTGTTCCTGCTATGAGGAATTTAAACATTTCAAGGACATTGCGCTTAGATAGAATCCACTGTTTTATTCATATTTAAAGTAAAATTTGAACATAATGTCAACAAAGCAGAACCTATCCTTTTGCGAACATGATCCAAAATGAAACTATCTTGTCATTTCCTAACCTGTCTCAACAAAAGTTTACAGCTGTATAAGTAATGAAGCCTAATGCTTTATTTTTCGACAACACATGTACATGCTAAATTAACCTTTACGTCTTTTTATTTATTTATTTATTTAGCTTCGCCTAACTGGAATACAATATAAATATATAGGTAAAAATAGAAAAAATAATACAAGGAGAAAAGAAAAGAAAAAAAAAATTATTAGGCGGGGAGACCACTACAGCATAGCCAATTACAGTGGATCCCTCGTTAATTATTTATATAAAAATACTTAATAACTAAAGCTACTAATATGTAAGCATGAAACTTGAGAGGAAACAAAGCGGAAGTCCAAATTGCTAGAAGCAGCACGTTAGCGGGCATAGGAGAGACCTCGCTGTGTTACACCTAGGACAGATTGTTCTCCAGGTTCTAATGTCGTCAACGTCGTACAAGTTCAGAGCCTTTTTATAATATTGAAGTAATAAACTTTTAAATGAAGCTAGAGAGATGTGCCTTGTGCGTAGCTCAGCGGGAAGAACATTCTATGCGCGGCACGCGCGTATGAAAAATGAACGTTGATAGGTAACAGTTCTACATCGGTTAGGAATATAAGTAATAGCACTGCTGCTCGATGTCCTAGTAGATCTCGCAAATTGTCTAGTTACAGGTAAAGCTTCACTGTCTACGAAAACTAAGTTATTAACAGCTTTGTAGAAAAAAACCATGTCCAAATATTCATGCCAGTATGAGATGGGTAACAGATTTGTTAGTTGGAGGCGGGTCTTATAGGTTACATCACCGCGGAAAGGGAGCTTCAAAATTAGTTTTGTTGCACGGCGCTGCACGTTTTCAACTCGTTTAAGTAGGCCAATAGACTGTGGTGACCATACTTGGGTTGCGTAGCCGAGATGGCATCGGACGATAGAAAGGTAGAGTGTGCGACGCGTTTGGGTGCTTTGGATGTACCTTGAAACTCGACGCACCCGGAGGTTGAAGTGTTTAAAAAATCGAATTTATATCTCCTAATTTAACAACTTGTAAGAGGAAATTGATTTACTCGGATCACGAGAGAAGATATTTCAATCTTATATTAGAAAGAAAACCGACCAAACGTTAACATCACTAGCAAATGTGGTTCTCGGTAGCGTTGCTTTGAAGCGGCGGATTCACCTTTCAACTTCTTGATGCAAACATGACGCTGCATTTCTCCAAATTTAAAATCCGCCAAATAGACGGACCCAAATGTCCCGCTTTTAAGCTCTTCTATAATTTTTACTGAACTCCATGACAACTCTGGAACCCAAATGCACGTCATCGTTTTTTCGTCAGAGATAGAAGCTTAAAAGAAGCTGCTATCTCTTTCCTCGCACAATCACCTATCTTCTCCCGCGAAAAATTAAGATATGCAAAATTATTTTCGTCAAAGGTCTACCTTAAAATTCGCCTCGCGGGGCCGTGAGGATAAAATCAAACATGTTTGATATTTTTGGCCTCGCGAGACAAATTCCTCAATGTGTGCGGCCATCGTGAGAATCGGGCAGAGCTTGGTTTAATCAAGCAGCCAATAAAAATACATGGCATACTCACGTGACTCCAGCGGTTCAGGATGCGCGTGGTGTCGGAGAAGAAATTCCGACGTCACTGAAGTCACGTGAGAATGCCATGTATTTTTATTGGAGGCTTCATTGACCAAGCTCAACTCGATTCTCAGGATGGCCGCACACAATGAGGAATTTGCCTCGCGAGGCGAAAAATATCAAACATGTTTGATTTTTTCCTCACGGCCTCGCGAGGCGAATTTCTCACCAAAGGTTCCCCGCACACGGTGAGAAAACGGCTGAGCAAACCTGCTGGCGAGGCAGTTTGCTCAGCTCTTTCCTCACCGTGTGCGGCGGGCTTAAGAAATAAAAAATATAAGCACGAGGGAATTTTTTTTTGTTTTTGAACACGAGAGAATGCCGAGAATGCTTAATAGCCGTAATTACTTCTCGAATTAAAAATTGAAGCGCAGCCAGGATTAGGCATATTAAAATACAATAAAAAACGTTCTCTGGCTAAAAATTTTCAAAAAGAATATAAGCTTTCGGCTGTCGATCTACAGCCTTCCACGGATAAAACGTTGAATGTGAATTAGTGAAATATATACAGAAAAGGCGAGATAAAAATGATAAAAAGAACAGAGTAAAGGTATGAAAAATGGTGGCTATTGTTTAAAAAGAATTTTATACTGATTAGGAATCGGCTTAAAGTTATTGTCAGCATGCTTGGTAGAAGAGGTGTGCCAGGCCTCTAGAGTTTTCCTAACACGAAAAGAGCCTTTGTCTATAACTCGAGAATGGTTGAAATCAATGCGATGACCGAAAGACCACGCATGTTTCGCAATGTTTGACCCATTAGCACATGTTTTTACATTCCTAACGTGTTCTTTCTTGCGGGTTTCAAAGCAACGGCCAGTTTCACCTATATAACACCAATCACAATCGGCACAGGGTATTTTATAAACCACGTTGGGTTGGTGTTCAATAGCTGGTCTGAATTTAGGAGAAAGGAATTCTTGTTGTAAAGTCTTGAGGGGCTTATTTACAACTCGGATATCGTGTCTTCGAAGAATTCTTGTTAGAGGTTGCGTAACACCATTGATAAAAGGAAGGACAGCAAAACCGTTAGGGTTCTCTTGAGGCGTAAACCATTTAAAAAACATGCCAACCAATTCTTCAGGTGAAGGGATGGCATGTGTGGTTGGTTTGGAAAATTTCTGCTTTAAGATATTGGAAATAACAAAGGAGGGATAGTTGTTGGCTCGTAGAGCATCAAAGACGTGATTGATTTCGGTATTTTTCCCTTGCGGTGTACTTGGGAGTTTAATTGCGCGGAGTAGGAGGGTCTCAGCTGTGCTGATCTTGTGGCGTTTGTCGTGGTGAGAAGAAAAGTCTAAATATCTGTCCGTGTGAGTTGCTTTGCGGTAAACATCAATAGTGATCGTGTTATCCTTGCGAGAAACCAAAGTATCCAAGAAGGCGATCTGTTGGTCAGATTCCTCTTCAATAGTGAATGAGATGTGTGGATCGATGGAATTAAGTGTAGAATGAAAAGAATTAACAGCATCTCTTTTGATGATGCAGAAGCTATCATCCACGTAGCGTTTCCATACTTTAGGTTGTACTTCAGACGTGTTAATGGCCATTTCTTCGATCGCTTCCATGCACAAGTTCGCCACCACAGGGCTGACGGGGCTACCCATCGCGCAACCATGGATCTGTTTGTATATCTTAGTTTGTATAGCCACCATTTTTCATACCTTTACTCTGTTCTTTTTATCATTTTTATCTCGCCTTTTCTGTATATATTTCACTAATTCACATTCAACGTTTTATCCGTGGAAGGCTGTAGATCGACAGCCGAAAGCTTATATTCTTTTTTAAATTTTTTAGCCAGAGAACGTTTTTTATTGTATTTTAATACTTCTCGAATGTTCTTAAAAATTGGCATATGCTAATATTACTCAACAATGCACCAACAAAAATTTTTTTCAGTACTTATTTAAAAGTCGAATAAAATGACAATAAAATAAAGCAATTAAAATGAAAATGGGATAGACAAAGAAATAAACAAATCATGTCAACAAACTATCCAACCACTATACACCCCAACTATACACCCTTTTAATAAGTCAGGATGTTGGCTTTCCCTTAATTGGAAATATGATAAAATAACAAAATTGTGATGGAAGGAAGATTGGATTCACAACAATAGATAACAATGACTGGAAAATTAAAAATCCGGCGTAAAATATAATATGAGGTAATGTTTATCGATCTCCTTGAAGTGTAATTGGCTATAACCTTAGGATGACATAGATATAAAGTGACAGCAACATAACAAGTTCTACGCAGTACACCACAGCCTTGCAAAAAACAGTACTGTCACTCTGCGGAGTTAAAAAACACATTTGGCTATGGGTAAGCTTAGAAAATCCGTGAAGTAGACAATATTTCAATTTTGTTGGCGATCACGTTTTCGTAAAAACAACACCTAAGGAAGACACATCCTTTTCCGTATTTTTTTTTCCTTTTCTTTGTAGGGTGTCCAGCAACAGCAAACCGCTCTTTTTCGCCTTGTCAACAAATATTTCCTTGTTTAAGTCCGTTTTTGCTTTTCACAGGATAGAATTTTATTGTGTCTGACTTACTGGAAACGACAACAACTGGATTTATAATTATATATATACTATTCGATTCAAATTCAGTGGAACAAAAGTAACGCATTCGGTTCGAGCATTTGCAGACCGTGTGTCAGATTAGAGTTTAGACTAGTTTAGATGTTTTAACGTTTATTTATCAACCTTTATAAGCTTTTGTACGTTTTATTCATTTCTTTTTGCAGCGTAAAAAGGAGAAATACTCGGACGGCTGATATTCTTCAAGGCGGTGTGTAACGGTCAGGTTTACCTGATATCCGATCGATGGCATTATTCATACTAGCCTGCGTAGCTGTAGACTGCGCGCGAGCAGTCTCTCTTTTGCTCTAAATCGTTGAAACGAACGAACACTTCAAAATGGCTGAAACTGCGGGTCGCAAATACCGCTTTCTAACCAAAGCCCGCGGTATTTGCGACCCGCAGTTTCAGCCATTAAAAGTCCAGAGTAACAGAGACTGCTCTCAGTCTATCGTAGCTGGCGGTATTGAGGGGCGCTGTGAAATTAATTTTTCCTCTCGCCCCAACAATACCAAATTAATGCCGGCACTTACGCAGGCTACCCACATACAAGCACTGCAGATTTGTGCCTTGTGGTAAAGATACGGCCTTTCAATCAGTTCATTTTGGGACGGGGTATTGAAACAAAAATTGCTTCCAAGGAATTGGTGGTTTATGAAAAACGGTTGCCTGAGATAGGTCTATTCGCAAAGGCAGGTTTGCCAGTTCTTGCGAAGGACTTGGAAATTCAATCCACAAAAGTTAGTTTTCAGAATGTATCACATTTGTTTTGTTTCAGTTGACCAACAACAGGTCAACAACGACCGGGGCTCAAAATACGTTCAAGTCAGCTGCTGCTACGAAGTCAAGAAAGGACAAGACACTGTATCAATTGAGCACAGCTGTCTGGTGAACGCAGGTAACACATGGATTATCGATGTGAAATGTCGACCGAAACAAAGTCTTGTCAAAGCGCAAACTGGACAATCAGACCGCTGGAGAAGCCTAAAGGAGGTTTACCCTGATGCAAAAATAGAACACAAACATAATGACATCGAAGTAACCCTTCCAGTGCTACCGGAAGACATTGAAATCGCTGCTTTTGGACGACCAGGAAAAAACGACAAGAAACGAATGCAAATGGTGGTTCTTGCAGAGCGGCCAAGGCAAGGACAAGACTGGAAGATTTTGATCTATCTGGTAGATGATACGACAACAGCATGTAAGGTACTTCTGCATTCCCTCATATTATTTCTCTATGGCTTCACTCCAATTTGTCTTGATAGACCAATTTCGATATATTAAAATTCAGTCCTAAACAAAAGGTATCATCTCGAGACTCTGGGGAATAAACTCATACAAATCCTTATATTTATTCCCCGGAGCCTCGAGATGACGCCTTTTGTTTAGGATTGAATTTTAATATATCGAAATTGGTCTATTAGTGTTCTCTCTTTGGATTGCCCTGAGTACCAGCTTTTTTCGGTTACCAACGTTTATACTATAGAGTTTTCCATTGTCTCAAGCTTCTACAGTGCGCTTGATTTTGCGTTTGACTTTACTGAATGCACGTACTAGTCTCCATGTACAGTGATTGTAAGTCTTCTACGCTACTCTCAGAATGGGGGGGGGAGGGGGGGGGTGAGGGGGAGAGGGGTTGGTCGATGGCACTTAAGTTGAAGGCCAATAAGTGGTAGCAATCACAGAGCACTATTTTATCGGCGACTATTCGAGATCTGTATTACATTTTTTAAGTAGTCGACCTAAAGTCAGTACATGCAGCCGCATCTGTTTTGAATTATGGTGAACCACGATTCTGAATCAATACATTTTGCTGCAATAATCAGCAGGTGTGCCAGAAAGAAGAAGAAAGACATCACAAACTTCTGGTTCCAGTGGCTGGGATCTTTGTGTCCAACAGTGATGAGGATATCATAATTGAACTCCATGCATTAGAACACGGATGGAAGATCAAAGGAAGTAAAGTGAAGGTAAGCAAAAAGTGATAAAGTTTTGAACAAGTAAACTATTTTGGCAATTGGTTTAGGCTGCTCTGAATCCACTCCAAAGCCGATGTTTTAATTTTTGCATTGAGTTTTATCAGAAACCCATAAGGGTTGAAACGTGTAACGGCCCATTGTGTGCTGGGAAACAAGCTTTTGAATATTCAATTTGCTAAGTACCATATTTGGAACATCAAGAGTGAACCATTTAACCAATCAGTTCGCAAGAACACCGTGATGCAATACCACAAATGTTTTCGCGCGAAATTAACTGGAGCGAGGGGATTCCAAATATGGTACTTAGCACTGAATATTCGGAAACTGTGAACGCGCGTTACACGTTGGTTTTGTCTTAGCCTGAGAAATCACTTTCCTGCAAGAAAAAATTCTCATTTATAAGCGTTTAAAGACAAATGACTATAGGGTTCTTTTAGATGGCGTTTTTGTTGTCATGTTAACCTATTACGTCACCTTGATGACTACATCTTGTTAAGCAATTATTGGTGTTTCATTTGGTGCCAGAACACGGATTGCCGTTCTGTTGTAAAAGTAATCCTGCTAAAAAGACATTCCCTCCAAGTTGTCGAAACTGGCATGAGACACATTAACTTTTCCCGAAATTTTACGATCCTGGAGGAATCATTTCCGGCGCATTGTCCCGTCAAAAAACGTATAATGGTAAAATTACTATTATAATACTTCAATTCTGAAGGCAGAGTTTGATTGTAGATTAACCGTCGTGGGAAAATTAAATAAGCGTTATCACGTCGTCAGATCGAATCATTCTTTAATGTACAAAATGAAACAGATAAAAGAGATGACTAATTCGTTACCCCATAGGCGCAGGCGTAGTTCCCTTAATTGATTAGTGCCTTCCTTTCGGTGATGGGCTGGCCAACCGGATTCGATCCCTTGTGACCTGTGCCCCTTAATCCGCGTAATGATTTCGTTGAAGTGGGTATTCAGAATTGAATTTCGTGCTTAAGTCTGTAGCCTTTAGATGTAAGCACTTATTTCAGTCATGGTTTAGGGCTGCGGTTTCAAGTGATTAGCTACCATGTATGGTCAAAGATTGTCCTGCTTGGGCTAATTGTCTTATGGGCGAATTGTCCGACTCCAGTTTTCTTAAACAACCTAAAAAATCAGGGCTCGGCGTTCTCGGCCCTGCATGGTGGAATTAAAGCCCCGTTTATACCGGCAAGTTTCAGTCCTTGACAAGTTTCCTTGACAATTATCATTGCTCGTGCATATGATCGACAATTTTTCCTCTACAAGTTCTTCTTCAAAAGGAATAGACGATGAACAAGTTTAGCCTGTTTCTGCAAAATCAGCGAGTACATAAAAATGTTCCAGTACCTGTAGCTAGTCGGAGCTCGTGCACTTCACCTCGTCTTCCTTTGCGACAGCAAAGAGCCTGAGTGTGATACTGGGAACTAATCTCAGCAATATACCTTCCCACATTTTCTTTTCGTCCGTTTACACGAACAAATTTATTTCATTGACAATTCTTCCTTGACGTTTGTCAAGGAAGAATTGTCAAATTTACATTATTTTTTACAAGTTTCCCTTGACAAGGAAAAAATACTTGTCAAGGGAAACTTGTCAACTGTAAACGGGGCGGCCTTACAAAAGAAAATCTTGAGTTGTCGCTACATTTGCCGGTGATCATTAAGATACCAAAGTTAAAAGATATCGATTATTTCTTATGTGTTTAATTGCTTTCAGACCATCAAAGCAAGTGCTGCTTGGAATGCGCCAGAAAACGCCACCGATTTTCCAAGCTGCCATTTTGATATCATCCACGTGGACAAAACAAAGCAATCATTTTTCTGCGGAATCACAGCATCTCATGAAAACGACACTGCGAGATCTGAGATTGTGACCTATTTTAAACGAGTTAGTAGATGAAATTCTTACTTTTCAGTAAAAGTCAAGAAGGAAAATGCCACGCGAAGAGAATTTCATTTTAAAGACAGCTCGGTCTGAAATTTAAATCCTTTTTCCCGATAACTGAATGGTATGATATCCTACTGAACTATAGAGACACTTCCTCTCTTTGAATCGTCCTTCAACAAAGGAAAATGATGCAATAGTTCAAGATAAAAGTAAGAGGAAATGGGTAGCCTATATACTGCCACTGATCTGCAGTTCAGAGTTCATCGTCAACGAAGCTTCCGTAACACGTATAAGAATTCTCTCTTGAAAAAG
This sequence comes from Montipora foliosa, assembly GCF_036669935.1. NCBI lineage: Eukaryota > Metazoa > Cnidaria > Anthozoa > Scleractinia > Acroporidae > Montipora > Montipora foliosa. The sequence continues at coordinate 27,020,000 of NC_090871.1, read as the reverse complement.
AAAAGGTGTCAAAAGAGCTTCATACTCAGTTAACATCAAAACCTTAACAGGACAGTACAATGTCTAACCTCGTAACATCTCCTGCAAGTGATTTATTATACTATTTTTGTTAATTCCCAAGATACCGTTCATTTCCAATGAGCAGATATCGTGTAAAGTTGGTTATGTTCTGGTGTGCTTTCGTCGCAGAAAAATCATACCTAAAAAAATGGAATTGACTTTAACGTACAAGCAGCAAATCAGACTTGCATTAGACTCAAAAAATGGAAAACAAGAGGTTACCATAGATTGCAAGAAACTTTAATGCAACCCACTCATGAATATAGAATTCAGTTACATGACGTTGTTGCTTTTAGGAGAGAAGTCAAGAAATCATTCAAACTTCGAAGAACTTACCGAAAGCTAGTAAATACCAGTGTCTTCAGCTAAAAGGTAAAAAAAGCAAAGGATCTGAAATTGTCATTTTACAGAGTTTGCATTGACACGAATAGTCCAGAAACGCGGTCAATGGGTCAACGGGCCCCGAAATGATCCGTCACCTGCCCTCGTTGTTGGCTGACTACATGGCCGTTAGGGTTAGAAACGATTGTTTTATAAATTCGTATCTACGTTCCCTTTTTTTTATTTTTAACTTTTTTATTTTTTTTATTTTTTAATATTTTTAATTTTTTTACTTTTTTTATTTTTTTGCAGATGCCGGTGAATCGCTATCAATTCTCTGGTTTTGGTTATTTTTTCTTCGATCTTCGGGCGTCCAAGCTTCCCGCCCATCAGGTAATGGACATTAATTACACAAACCTTTATCTCATGTTCCATGCCCCTGACTTCTAGTCTCAGACGACAATAGGTTATCAAACGTTCTTAACGAATTCGGTTACCATTTTACCAACATCGTTTTGCGCCAGTGTATGTAGAGTATTCATCATATTAACACCTCTTCTCTGCTAAATAAATCAGAAGTAACATAAATACGATACCCCGCGCGCAAACATAACTAACGGCCCATACCGGCCCATACCGGGACGATAAAGTATGTTTTCCCTTTGGCCGCTCGGGTGTGATTGATACGTTGTTAATCCCTTCAAAGAAATCAATTAGAATGCATGCAAAGCATGACGAGGGACAGGAAAACTAGCTACCGAAGCTTCAGAAATTAAAAGTTGTTCATTATAATAAAACATATAATTGTAGTACGTGTGAATGTTATTATTATTAGTGTTATTAGTGGTAGAGAGTAGTAATGGTATTGTGTTGGCGAAATATTTGCTAAAAACCCACATTATTATTTCTTCTTAATAGGTACAGTTCCGACCAATCAAAATCAGCGTTTTATGACAAAGAAGGATAATTCAGCAGAAACCCTTTACAAATTTTTACTCCATCTCACTGAACCAATAAGACCGACAATTCTTTAGAAATCGTGCTTTGTATCGTCCGGTGCCGATCTTTTGCATAATTTAGCTAGGCCTTCAATGGCCGTATACCGAAACATTGTTAAATGCAGATTAATATCAGCGTTTTATTGATCTGTCCTTTTTGTGGAGACTAATTTTGTCGGAACGTTGTCCGAGTTGTAGAGAATCTACCAGCTACTAAGTTAGTAGATTCACGGCAACTTTGGCAAGGTTCCGACATAATCATTCATTCATTGAGTGTAGAACGAATGAAGCTTGAAATCAATCTGTAGAATCTTTTAACCCAGGAATTAAAAAAAAATTCATTTCAACAACGAGTGTTTATTGACTATTCAGTTTGAGTGAAAGTAGACTTTAAAGTAGATTTTATTAATCAAGTGGAGAAGGATTATGCGGTCAAGCCCATCGTAGAAGGAATTGCCTGAAAATAGTGATGCGTCAGTTATAGTGAGAACAAGGGCCTTATATTAGGGGTATTTACATGAGACCTGTATGAACTTCAACTGGTATGATATTTTTGCAGCAGTTCATACGAAATTGGGACAAAATGCTTGGTGCCTGGTTTCGGACGAAACTTGATCTGTTTTGGTCTAATAAATGTAGGCTCACCCAAAAGCATGCAGGCTTGAAATTTTTGGACACGTTCTGAGATTTGTTTTTCTACATGGGAAAGGTACGAACTCAGACCGGAACCAGAATTTCTCAGGCTCGGTCCTGCAGCAACCGAGACGAAGTAACACTGAGTTCATTGTCTGGCCGGTCTCATGTAAACGCATGAAAAGAAATGTATGGAAGCTGATGCGAACTCGCGCATATCGGTTTGAGTTCGTCCCGTCTCATGAAAATGATCCTTTAGAATATTCCTTGAGCACACAAAATACCAGCCACTAACTCATGTGGCCTGAAAGGGACAGGGAATTTTGTGATCAGTTTTCCTGCTTCAAAAGTTTGCGTTAACGAACTCACGAAATTTCGACTTTGTAAACTGGTCAGTGTAAAATGTAGACTGCAGACGGAGTAAAATGCAGACTAAAGTTATAATAATGGAACTGTTCAAAAAGCCCATACCCTTTAGAAGTGCTAACTGTGTTAAAGGTTTGGGCTTTTTCAACAGTTAAATTATAACCTTAGTATAGTCTTCATTTTACCCCTTGTCTGAAGTTTGCATTTAACACTGACCGGTTTGTAAACTCAAAATTTCGAGTTTGTGAACTCGAAATTTCGAGTCTGCAAATGCAAAATTTCGAGTTTTTTAACTCAAAATTTGAAGTAGGAAAACTGATCACGAAATGCCATGTGCCTTACGGGCCACCGTATAAGTCTCTGAGTTGATTCTTTTAAAATTTAACAAGAAAACAACTTGCCTAGTTCTGCTGATCGAATTGATAACGAAAATAAGTATTGTGTGCAAGCGATGGAACGAGATCCTTTATACTTCTGCTGTCTGTTTGATATCTCGTCGAGACTGCTGCAAGTAGCATTTCCGATCTTCAAGATTTCAAAATGTTCTAGTGGAGAATTCCTTCAGAACCCCCTACAAGTTGGTTTTATTCACATCACACAGGAAAAAATAGGTAAATTCAACGATTTATCAAATTTCAATACGAATAGACAAGAAATAGTATACTGCAAAGAGTTACTGTGTACAGGAAAGTCTCAGAAAGATAAGTAAATTTAACGGCATTTTATAGCTTCAAAGAGTATCCTTCAAAATGAGTTACAAAATCATTTCTAGTTTTAGTGGGGGAAAACGACCTCTTTTGCACTATATAGATTGGATATTTTACCATAAGCAACGTTGTCAGCCTGACATTTTTGCAAAACTTGGTTTTGCAAATTAAGTCTTGGGATATACTGGCTCAAGAAAATCACGAAAATAGGTACGAGTGATATAGATCAGTCAATACTAGCAATTTTCCCAGGACCTTTCCCTTCGCTTTGGGGAGTGGAAAGGTCCTGGGAACGTCGTTGATTAACAAGAAAGCGCAGGCAAAAGTCCTGGGAACGACGTTGAGTCAATGGGCTCTCGGATCAGTCATTTCATGCGCGTTGACCCCCAGAAGTGATCGGTAGGTAAATTCTCTTCACAATTTCATTGAAGTTTCAGTCAGACAGGTATTGAGAATGAAGATTATTATCAGCCAGGAGCTCTTAAGCTCCTGTATCATCTTAAGAGGTGTGATTTTGATAAAGCATTATCTTCTCATGACCACCAAACAAAGAACTCTATGGGATTAGTTGGAAGAATGAACGTTTCGATAGTGGGACGACCAGACTTTTATTAGATCAGCTAGATATCTTCAAGATAACGTACTTTTTCGTCTCCAAAAAAAAGAAACCAGTTTCAAACCAGCAATATTCGTCACACCAATCCAGGTTTGGCCCATCTCCTTCAATGTTTATTTGACAGCTACCAGCAGTTGCATACTCTGGTCCCAGAGGTTTTTCTTGAGCAGCGAAAGGGCCTCAACGCGGCTAAGACGAGCTATCTCGCAGCTCAAGAAAAACTTCTGGGACCAACCAACATTGAATTGACTGAATTGAGGAATTCTAACACGATGATTCTACAACGCGTTTCGTGTTCCCACTAAATGTGTCCAGTATTTAGAGTCGTTCCAGAAAAATGAAGGGGGTAGTTTCTAAAGAAACTGTGGTGCCGCGTCGGTGGGGAAGTAGTATACAAAAATTTGGTATTTTCAACTCCGTTGATAAAACCAAATTTTTGTTTAGTACTTTTGTATACTTTTTGTATACGTACAGAGATTCTAAAAGCTTTTAGAATGCCAGTGATGCCAG
>NC_090871.1:27005789-27008289 GCF_036669935.1 Montipora foliosa | reverse complement strand
CTGCACCTTTGTCTTTGCCCGGAGACGTGACAGATTGAAGAGGCCTCCATCACTCCTAGTGTGGATGAAGATTCCGTCTTCAGAGTCCCGGAAAGCATAGGAGAGGAGCAGGGAGAAGAAGATGCCAAAGAGGGTTGGAGCAAGGACACAGCCCTGCTTCACTCCATTCTTGATGGGGAAGGGTTCCGAGCAGGATCCGTCAAATTGAACGGTCCCACGCATATCCTGATGAAAGGACACAATCATGCTCAGAAGCTTGGGGGGCATCCAATCCGCTGGAGGAGGGCAAACAGTCCTTCACGGCTAACCAGGTCAAAGGCCTTGGTCAGGTCAATGAAGGCCAGGTACAGGGGTTTTCTCTGCTCCCGGCATTTCTCCTGCAGCTGCCTCACTGAGAACACCATGTCGATGGTTGACCTGGCGGCCCTGAAGCCGCACTGCGCCTCTGGGTAGACACGCTCAGCGAGAAGTTGCAGTCTGTTGAGAACCACCCGGGCAAAGGCCTTGCCGACAACGCTCAGGAGAGAGATGCCTCGGTAGTTGTTGCAGTCACTCCTCTTGCCCTTGTTCTTGTAGAGCGTGATGATCTTGGCGTCTCGCATGTCTTGGGGCACTGCTCCTTCCTCCCAGCACTGCATTAGAAGCTCGTGAAGGTGCTGTAGGAGGGAGCTCTCCTTTGCGGCCTTGACGACTTCAGGGGGTATGTTGTCACTGCCTGAGGCCTTGCCGCTGGAAAGAGAGTAAATGGCCTTGCGGAGTTCTTCAATGGTTGGTGGTTCATCCAGCTCGTTCATCACGGGCAGCAGAAGGGTGTTCTCAAGGGCTGTATTGGTCACAATGGTTTCCCTTGAGTAGAGCTGTTGGTAGTGTTCCGCCCATCTCTCCATCTGCTTGCTGCGGTCTTTGATGATGTCGCCGTCAGCTGACTTGAGTGGGGCAGTCTTGATGGCACTTGGGCCGAACACCTTCTTCATTCCCTCATACATCCCACGGACGTTGCCTAGATCGGCGGCAAGCTGGATGTCTTGGCAAAGATTCAACCAGTAGTCGTTGGCACAGTGCCTGGCAATCCTCTGAGCTTCGCTGCGTGCAGCACGGAGTTCTGCAAGCGTCTTTGCTGAGGGGTCTTTCTTGTAGGCAAGAAGAGCGGCTCGCTTGGCGGCAATGACGGGCTCAAGCTCGGTGGCACCAGCCTCAAACCAGTCTGCGCTCTTTCTCTCTCTTCCTCCAAAGGTGTCCAGGGCGGTCTGGAACACAGCCTCACGGATGTGGTTCCACTGCTGTGTAGCGCAGTCAGTTGGACAGTCCTCCAGGGCTACATCAATTGCATTGGCGAAGCGTTGCCGCAGTTCAGGCTTTGCAGTACTGGCTGTGTTGATGCGGGGTCGGGGCTTCGGCTTGGAGCGGTGGACTTGTTTGGGGAGGAGACGAACCTTGCTGGCCACCAGGGAGTGGTCAGTGTCGCAGTCAGCACTGTGAAAGGTGCGTGTGACTAGCACTTGGCTCAGCAGGGATCTCCTGGTAATGACAAAGTCCAGCTGGTGCCAGTGATGAGACCTGGGGTGCCTCCAGGACACCCTGTGGTGGGGCTTGGTGGAGAAGAAGGTGTTGGTCAGGCACAGGTCGTGGTAGAAGCAAAGCTCAAGGAGGCGCTGGCCGTTCTCGTTTAGCTTGCCTAAGCCAAAGTGGCCGATGCAGCGAGACCAGGAGTCATGGTCAGCACCAACACGGGCGTTGAAGTCTCCGAGCAGGAACAGGTGTTCCTTGGAAGGGACCCTCTGTACCTTCGCCTCCAGCTCCTCATAGAACTGGTCCTTGGCCTCAGCTGTGGAGCAGAGTGTGGGGGCGTAGACACTTAGGATGTTGGCTGGTCCAGAGGCGGTGGTGAGGCGCAGGGAGAGGACTCGCGGTGTGCCTGAGGAGGGCGCTTCAATGGAGGAGAGAAGTGAGTTTCGGACAGCGAAGCCGACGCCGTAGAGTCGGTGCTCTTGTTGCTCCTGTCCCTGCCAGACGAAGGTGTAGTCCCTCTCCTTCAGACTGCCGCAGCCAGGGAGTCGCGTCTCCTGGAGGGCTGCAATGTCGATGTTCAGCCGCTTCAGCTCACGGTCGATGATGGCGGTCTTCCTGGCATCACTGATTTGTTGGAGGTCGTCAGACAGGCCAGGACACATAGTTCTGACGTTCCAGGTTGCCAGTTTCAGCACTGGCGGCTTTGTGTTCCTTTTCTTGTTGCCTGGTGCCCTGGTGTCTCCCACCGACAGGAGACAGCCCCAGGCGCCCGAACTAACGCCAATAAGCTCTGGGCTTTTAACCGGTAACTGCCGTCTCCCCATGTTGTGCTGCCGCGGGATGCGGCACTGGAGTGACCTCTCCAGGGCGCAGGCCAGGGCGATGTAAAGAAACCAAAGTAAAGAAACATTCAAGAACCGGATTTGGGACTATCTTCTTGATAGACGCTGGCCAAATTCTTTGTAAATTATAAACTCTCACTTGCACAGGT
>NC_090871.1:26950789-27000789 GCF_036669935.1 Montipora foliosa | reverse complement strand
TAAGAGGAGTTCGCGATTTCCATTGCGAACGGAAAAAGTGGAATACATCCAGAGGTTGTCCACAATTCCCGAAAAGATTTTCCGGAAAATAGCCTTTCCATTTGATTTCAAACCGAATTTTTTATGCTAAATGGTAAGCATGTGCCAATTGCGTTGGCCTTGCGAGTGAAAAAGGTTTCCCGAAAGCTTTGAACACGAAATGTTGAAATATGGCCATAAGTACCAGTTTTTTGGCGGTTTTCTCGATTTTTTGGTTTGCTTCATTTGCTAAAAACCATAAGGGGCAAAATGACGAAGAATTTTTTGTACCTGTGTGTGTGCCTTGCGTAGTAATATTAGGGCCGTTTATACGAGAGAAAATAAGCCGCGGATTACTCTGGCCGCGGCTTACATAAGACGCGAACACCCCGTATAAATGGTACAAAATCTACGTTCACGGATTTCTCAAGCCCCGGCTTATCCTTGCCTGGGAGTTTGCACTCGTATAAATAGTTCCTTCCGCGTATTATGTACGCCGCAGCCAGAGTAAGCCGCGGCTTATTTTCTCTCGTATAAACGGCCCTAATGTGTTCCCATAAGCTCTTCTTCTTGATGTCGACTTAATTGAAAAAAGGTTCGTGTTTTTTGCACAAACCAATTAATGCCAACGTCATTTCTTTTGACCAGGCAAGGGTACTTTCTTTTATTAACACGAACTGACAGCTCTTCTTGTTCTAGCACCAGTAAAGAAACGGAAGAGAGGTCAGCACACCTGCAGCCACTGTAGACATCAGTTGCATCGCTATTCCAATCAAATTTTTACAATTTTCAAGCCACCGGCGGGTGACCAGCCGGCCGCGTATCATTTCGCGCCAAAACCTCCCCAAAAGAACGCATATTTTGCCTATTCGGAGTGAACCATATTCCGGTCATTCCGTTCATTCTGCTCCCGATGAACGGAATAGTATTCCATTCATTCCCAAAACAGAATAGGTCCCAAAAGAACACGAATACCGTCTATTCCGTGTTTTCCTATTCCGGAATAGTATCAAAAGAACGCGCCCTTAAATTCTTGAGTCGTTATATCCTTTCCATAATTGTGTAGATATGAAACACGACAAAGACAAAGAACAAACGCAAAGAAGTAGAAAAATAACTCAAGGGCCTAAAATCACAATTAATTCCGAGGCTCCGAGTAAAAGAAACATCCGCCATCTTAAAGTTTGCCGCCGACGGCTTTTTTGACGAAACTGGATGCGCCTTCCGCACAGGGATATTTAACGGAGTCCTTTTAGGAGATTTCTAAACAAAAGAGAATTCAAATTTAACCATAAATCCTCGAAGCCATGTGTGAATATTGATATATCGAACATGGCCTATTGATTCGAAAATGGCGCTGCTCGACCGACATAGAGGGGACTTCTAGCATTCTACCGTCGGCAAGAGAAGATAAGGGAAGATAACGGATTCCCCATTCATGGGCCTCTTCCAATTTTAGCTACTCGGCTAATTTTAGATAGGCACCTGATTGGTCAGTTGCAATAGCATAATGAAATTTTAAATATGCGCAGCACTGGGAACGAGAATTTAAAATAGCTTTATGAAGCTAAAAATTGATTTTAAAAATCTATGATGGGGCATGGGGAGCCGTTCTCTTACCTGATCCTCTCTTGGCCGTCGGTCACGTTCTTTCACATTAAGGATGAAATTAAATACATAGAAATGTGGCTATTTTGCAATTTAGACTCCGACGAGTCGATTTGAAGTAAAGACTACAGACAGCAACAAGAGATAGTCCTATTGAGAGAAATGTATTTATATATTTGAAGTGTGGGCTATAGACGAAACAGAGAAATGATCTTCGCGCTTATCTGGACATTTGAAGCAATAGTCTCTTATAGACACCTTCATACACATCATCTAATACTTTCACAAACGAGAAGAAATATAAAAGTGTAAAATAATATACACTTTTATATTTCTTCGAGTGCAATCCTGAAGGAGACCTTCAGGGCCATATATGAATGCGTTTTCCCCAGAACACCCTAAGTGAGACCAAAATCCGAAATTTACACCCCTATACGAGATGACGAGCCTCCCTCCGGTCTCGTGCTTCATTAACTTTTTACTTACTGGATGTCACTTGATCGATCTCCATCGGGATTCGAACCCATGACCCCGGCGATGCCGGTGCAAGGATCATTTTTCTTTCTCTTTTGAAGATAGTCCTTTTGCCACGTTTTTCTCGACTTACCTTGTGGACAACAGGAATAAAAACATCAAGTGTTTCTTGCCTTTTAAGACACTTGTCAAAAAGATTGGTTCATTTCTGTCATAAGCCAGGGACACAAACACACACACACACCCATACAAAAACCAATTCGTTGATGAGTGTCGTCCTTTTGATTAAGGGTGGTCAATTAAGGTTAAACTCCAGGGCCTTGACGTTCTATCGGAGACATTAGGAAAGTAAAATAGGAGCGACCTCAAGGAAAACGAGAAACAAAAAAAAATACCTTTTGCGTTCTCGCCTGGTGCGTTTTGCATTTCAGTTCATCAGTCTGTCGTTCTCGTTCTAACGAGAGGATATAGAGGACAGTGTCACCTTTTCTATTTTATTTTCAAACGGCCCCACACCGACCACACCCAATTAATTCGTGAATAGTCGATACATGACCAATGACTGGGAATGATTGTAAAGCGAATACAATATAACGGGACTATATTTGCAAGCGATGTTCTCAGAACTGTAGTCCAAGTAGCCATGATGTGAAATATAAGAAGAAAAGAAGTGACTTCTGAAAGAATAATCTTGGGAAACAGCTGGAAAAATATGGGACACAATAATCACTTTTAAAGGAGGTTGACAACGGACACTAACGTTGTCGATTCGATCGAACGTCGGGGCTTACGATGTGAAATCGATTACGCAAAAGAGTTCATTACTGAGGCCCCCCTGTAGAAAAAGAGTTAATTAATGAGCTCATTTCGGGGGAGGGGAAAGGATAGGCTAAGGGAACGACGGCAGTATGGACGCCAATGCCCCGCCTCAAACAACCATGTCCCTTTTTTTCTATTCTCCTGGAACAATCTCGAAATATTCTTAGTATCGATTAAGTATGAAAATTAAAATGCCCTTCGTTTTTCGTTACAGTCAGTCGAACCACGATATTATTAATCATATTGTAATAATTCCCAGCTGCTTTCGGATAGATGAACCTCTTAGCCATATTGAGAACAAATACTCAGGAAAACGTAAGATCATGAGCTCAAGTTTATTCAACCTCATCCCCGAGATGATAAAGCCAGTCGACTGCATGAATACTTTAACTTTTCACAGCTTGGAAGATTTTTACAACGAGTACAAAAGTTTACAAATTCAATATTTAATTTAATATCAGTAATTCTTAGCGGGCATTAAGCAACGCCTCACAACGCTTTTACAAAACATTGAAAAGTACGAAGATCATGATGAATGTATAGGAGAATACAGAAAAGAGAAATTTTACCTCGCATTTAAGCAAGTCGACTGAGATGGCATTTCTAACAGGAGATAAAAGGCTTCTCATGTAAAAGTGGAGGACTTGAGAACTTGAGCGCGCATGTTAAAACAGCCGTTTCCAGCAGGTCAGAGTTGTATGATAACTTTAGAATGATAATAAACTTAGTGACTGCGAAGAAGCCCTGCTGCTAGCTGTCTTCAAAAAGGAAACTTGGGTAAATAGGAAAAATTATTCCGATAGTACATTTGAGAGATTTAGCATCACGGTTAATACGTTACGTAAAGCGGCAATTGCTTAAAATGGAGTGAGTGAAGCTTGTTTAAGCTTCGCGTGAAAATTGCGGTAAGGAATCATAGTAACGTGGTCACTTTAGCCATTCGCGTTTCACTTAAACGTAAATCTCTCTATTTACAGTAAACGGCAAACGCCAGGCTGAAATTTGCGCTTTGCCAGAATTTTCTTTTACTTTACTGAGCTCCTTTTTTGCCTGTTATCGATATTATATTGCGTAACTTCTCAAGGAAAGTTAAATAAGAGAATTTTGTGGTATTCTTGCAAGCAACAGCCTGTCGTTTCACTTCAGAGAGGCGATACTAATAAAATAATGGAAATATTTTACATAAGAGACATTTGTCGCCTTAAGTCCGCATAATTTTTACTGTACGGTACTCATGTTGAGGACATTAGAGAGGTTAGGCATGACGCTTACGGCAAACGGGGGAAACGATAGGCTCCTGCTTATCATAAAAGCGTGAAAATTATCTCATTTTAAGTTGTCTCGTTCCTTTGAGAAGTTGCTTGATACCTGCGGCTAACAAGACAGAAATGAGCTAATATCAAGCAGGGTTCTTACAGTTTTGGTAAAACCCTAATTTCACTAACGACGTTTGCCGTTTGGTGTAAACGTCATACTTAACCTCTGTATTATATCATTTACAACAAAAGTCCACATTTACAAGTATACTGAGTCTGAATATTTACATTTTCATTCAATTCACTTGAGCAAAGTTTTGCTTCAATTTGATGCAACAAAAATAATTTGGTTCTTATGGCTAAGCTGAGTGTCACGAGGATACACTTGCCAGCCCAGTGCTTGTGTGCTCGTGCTCAACTCCAGGCTTTGGTTCCTTGGAGGGAATCTGAAAAAGGTCATGCAAATAAAAGACACGTGCTTACAAGCAAAACACACTATTTGTGAGAGAAATGCCTCAAAATTCCAGCAACGATTTATTAAATGAGTGACAAAAATATTTTGAAATGAGATTCTCGGTTGCCTCTTAAATTATTTACCAACGCATTGCATGCAATCAAATCATGGTTAGTGGGACCATTTTGACAAGGTTAAAATGATTTTCAAAATATCAGTTAACACTAATAAATTCAAAATCGACCCCTCCTACCCTGGCAAAAACCCGAATTCACAACCTGATCAAATTATAATAGCCAAACCCCAGCAGGTCACGATATTCGCGAACAAAAACGTTGCCGGTTACTTTCTAAGCCTGTTTGAAAAAAAAGACAAAATACCCTGGCAAGAGGTTTTCTCCTACATCCTTTAGTTGTTTGCCTCTATTTTCCTTGTTATTATTTTGTCTTATCATAAAAATTAAAATCGTTATAACGTTTCGATTGCATCGTCACACCCCATCGAACCTGAAAATGACCGAAGATGCTGTCGAAACTTCAAAATCCTAAGCCTATTTCATCCGGCTCTAAATGCTCTTCTCCCAAACATCAAATAATTTGCCCCACGCTAACGTGTCTGAAGCAGTCTCTCTCGAGCAAAGTCAAGAGTACTATACGTCAGTGAGAGATTCAATGAAAATACAACATTACAATCAGAGTCCAATTGCTCCGTCGACCTCAGGTTTGTCAGTTGAATTACTGTTACGAGTTATCGACGTTAAATATGGTTGCTTTACTTTACTTTACTTCACTTTACTTTACTTTATTTTGATTAATTTAATTAAAGGATATGTAGCAACCAGCCTCTGCGTCAGCCCTACTCCCATTGGTTGCCTTTTGACCAAGCCACGAGACGAAAAGAGTGAAAATAAAAATGAACTTACCATTGAAAGTGGCAACGTCAACTGTTCGGTTTGCAACAGAGTTTCACCATCTAGATTTCCCTTCAAAACCTTCACTACAGCTTGCATGCTAGATGCATCACTTTTTGGAAGAGTGAACGAAACTTTCTCTGGCAAACGCATCTCGTCCACTTTCATCCTTTCAATCTGTAGTAAACATGACCAAATGTCGCTTTCAAAGGGTGATCAAAATTTCATATGAGTCAAAGACTTTTAACTATAATGTTTTTGTCACATGAATCTCAGTAGTCATACACCTTTGTGTATTTATATTAGCCTTACTAAACCAAACAAGATCCTCAAAAAAAAGGAGAGACTTTTTTCCCTGGAAAACGCGGTTAGGAAGGTTTTGCGATTTCCCTTTGTTAAGCTCCAGACTGAGAGAATGCTTTTACTGGTCAACGCCTTTGTAAGTGTTTAAACTTTCGGATTTAAAATATTATGAAGTTTATAATGGTCATCGCTGATTAAAAAAAACATTTTAAAGAGTTGAAGAGAAACTCAAAAATTAAAGGCAGAGAAGGATGCGGGACTTGAATTCACATCTGTGAGATTGCTCTAAGACATGAATTTAGACTATCGAGAGCCCATGGGTAGGAGCTTTGCTCTCCTATACAAGCCCTATGAGTCAACCTTTGCGCTTTTTTTTTCTGTTTTTAGAACGCCACGAGTTCTTCGGCTGTGCATGCACTGTTTAGAATGGAGGTTAACTATCAAAAGAGTTATTTCAGTAGAGTTATGACTTAGCGTTAGAGTTAACGACTTCCACTGAAAATCCTGAATTCAAGAAAATCCAAAATCTTGAACGACATAACTCTATGAAAGTAACTCTAAGAATAGCTGTCCCCTTTAGAATGACAAATCAGAATAAAGTTATTGTCAAACGAAGACAAAAATAGCAAAAACACAATATATGCAAATTATATTGTACAAAATTATGTAAATTGACGTAAATGTGAGTCTCCTGCTGAAGGGTTAGTTCTAAAGGCGCCCGCAAACGAGGAAAAGTTGTTACGGAAACATTGTTTCCCAAAATGTTTCCTCGGTGCGCAAACGAGGAAACATTTGCTGAGGAAGCACAATCAGAAACACTATTGCTTCCCTACAAGCAAAATTTGCTTCCGCAACAAATGTTTCCTGGGGCCGCAAACGGGAAAGTAGTAGCTTTCGCAACAATTTGTCCGCAACATTGTTTCCTCGTTTGCTGGCGACATTAAGGCGCCCGCAAACGAGGAAACGATGTTTTGCAAATATTGTTGCGGAAGCAAATGTTTCCCCATTTGCGGCCCCAAGAAACATTTTTTTTCTGTTCTTGCAGCGAAAATGTTTCTGAATTTGTTGTTCCGATCTATTTGTCCGAAAAGGTTCCACACACTCGCTGCGGAACAATGACTTCATATTACCACGTTTTAGAACTACACTCTACGGCACACTCTGTTAGATATCTTATTCATATTCTTATGATCAAAACGTAACGTAAATCAAAGAGATCCCCCCAGTTTACCCGTTTGTATAAAAAAAAATAAGAAAATTGAATCTTGAAGACATTTTAACCAACATCAGCAACTGCTGTAATCTTTGTAGCCAATAATCTGTAATCTTTGTAGCCATTTTATTTGTTATTATTATTATTATTATTATTATTATTATTATTATTATTATTATTATTATTACTATTATTATTATCATTATTATTATTATCGAGTATACTATTGTTATTTATCGAGTATATGTATATATTATTATCATTTGTACAATTTTATTTTTTATACATAAGCTAATACAGGAGCTCTTATACTCATTAAGTCTTTTGTCATTTTCCTGTAAATAGTCAAATTCTAAGTACCATATGTTAATTAGTGTTGCTATTTTATTGGTGTCCCCAATTAGTCCAACATATTGACACTTAAATAAAGGTTTTACTTACTTACTTACCTACCGACTCACTCACTCCCTCACTCACTCACTCACTCACTCACTCACTCACTCACTCACTCACTCACTCACTCACTTACTTACTTACTTACGTACTTACTTACTTACTTACTTACTTACTTACTTACTTACTTACTTACTTACTTACTTACTTACTTACTTACTTACTTACTTACTTACTTACTTACTTACTTACTTACTTACTTACTTACTTACTTACTTACTTACCTACCTACTTACTCATTCAGAGAAATTTACACACAAAAAAGTCAAATTCGACTACCAATTGGAAGACTATCTCAAAACTATCAGAAACCCAGCACATAGAATAAGTATGACAAAATTGCGTCTGGGGGTTCATAGCTTGCGAATACAGACTGGGAAATACGAAAATAGAGGTGCACCAATCCCAGTAGATGGAAGAACGTGTTTAGTCTGCAATAGAGGCTATATAGAAGATGAGCGGCACTTCTTGATGTATTGCCCAGGGTACGATAACATTAGAAATGAGCTCCATTCTCTCCTTTCAACACACGATGTTGTTTTCAAAAGCCTTAATGATGAGGATAAAATTAGGTATTTACTTACCCTAGAAAACGAAAGCACTTCAAAGATAATAGGTAAATACACATATTTAATGTTTCAGAAGAGAAAAGACTTCCTAAATGCAAAATAATTAAAATAATAATTTTATACCAATTGTATTACAAGTAATTGTATGATCTTTTTAGTTAATTAGTTATTCAAGTAGATATCATCACCTTTATTGTAACGAGACCGATACCTCCCTTTGGAGAGTAAGGCGCAATAAAGATTTACTGTTTACTGTTTTACTCACTCACTCACTCACTCACTCACTCACTCACTCACTCACTCACTCACTCACTCACAATTACAATTAAGAATAAGCTTTTTGATGCCCTTGTCAAACCTATACTACTATATGGATGCGAAATATGGGGACCGGAGCTATTATCATATAAGACCCATTTTGACAAAAGCACTATCGAACAAGTCCATATCAAGTTCTGTAAACAAACACTAAATACCCCATGGTACACAGAGAACATTGCCTGTAGAGCAGAACTTGGACGGTACCCTTTAAGTATAGACATAAAAGCTTCAATATTTAGTTACTCGCTTAGATTACAGCATAAAACAGTCAACCCTCTATTAAAGGAAGCCTTTCATCACGCAAAAAGTCACAGCCAATTTTTTGATGTATTAAATAATGACGAAACTATACGAATGCAGTCTACAGGCACTACATCAAGCCAACTACACATTAAGAATGCTCGTTCCTCCATAAAGAAACAGCTTAAAAGGACTACATTCGAAATTGGCTGAAGGCTCGCAACAACACTTCCGAAGGCTCTAGAGAGAAATTTACACACAAAGAAGTCAAATTCGACTACCAATTGGAAGACTATCTCAAAACTATCAGAAACCCAGCACATAGAATAAGTATGACAAAATTGCGTCTGGGGGTTCATAGCTTGCGAATATAGAGGTGCACCAATCCCAGTAGATGGAAGAACGTGTCTAGTCTGCAATTGAGGCTATATAGAAGATGAGCGGGCTTCTTGATGTATTGCCCAGGGTACGATAACATTAGAAATGAGCTCCATTCTCTCCTTTCAACACACGATGTTGTTTTCAAAAGCCTTAATGATGAGGATAAAATACGGTATTTACTTACCCTAGAAAACGAAAGCACTTCAAAGATGTAGGTAAATACACATATTTAATGTTTCAGAAGAGAAAAGACTTCCTAAATGCAAAATAATTAAAATAATAATTTTATACCAATTGTATTACAAGTAATTGTATGATCTTTTTAGTTAATTAGTTATTCTAGTAGATATCATCACCTTTATTGTAACGAGACCGATACCTCCCTTTGGAGAGTAAGGCGCAATGAAGATTTACTGCTTACTGTTTAGTGTTTTACTCACTCACTCACTCACTCACTCACTCACTCACTCACTCACTCACTCACTCACTCACTCACTCACTCACTCACTCACTCACTCACTCACCTCATGTATGCTGATGATTTGTTAGTTTTAAGTCCCTCTCCAGAAGGACTACAGAAATCGATTAACGTCATTAAAAAGCACGCAGAGGAATGGAAGCTGAAGGTGAATACCAAAAAATCAAATATCATCATCTTTAGTGGGAACGGTCAAACCAAAAACAAGGAAATTTTCCAATATGGTTCAGAAGCATTACCTATCGTCGACAAACAAACATATTTGGGAATTGAAATGACCTCATCTGGTCGCTATACCTACGCAAGAGACATCCTTAGCAAAAAAGCTTATAAAGTTCTTGCGACAGTGAAACGATTGTTCTCCAATTCGGATACGACCACAATTACAATTAAGAATAAGCTTTTTGATGCCCTTGTCAAACCTATACTACTATATGGATGCGAAATATGGGGACCGGAGCTATTATCATATAAGACCCATTTTGACAAAAGCACTATCGAACAAGTCCATATCAAGTTCTGTAAACAAACACTAAATACCCCATGGTACACAGAGAACATTGCCTGTAGGGCAGAACTTGGACGGTACCCTTTAAGTATAGACATAAAAGCTTCAATATTTAGTTACTCGCTTAGATTACAGCATAAAACAGTCAACCCTCTATTAAAGGAAGCCTTTCATCACGCAAAAAGTCACAGCCAATTTTTTGATGTATTAAATAATGACGAAACTATACGAATGCACTCTATAGGCAATACATCAAGCCAACTACACATTAAGAATGCTCGTTCCTCCATAAAGAATCAGCTTAAAAAGGACTACATTCGAAATTGGCTGAAGGCTCGCAACAACACTTCCGAAGGCTGTAGAGAGAAATTTACACACAAAGAAGTCAAATTCGACTACCAATTGGAAGACTATCTCAAAACTATCAGAAACCCAGCACATAGAATAAGTATGACAAAATTGCGTCTGGGGGTTCATAGCTTGCGAATACAGACTGGGAAATACGAAAATAGAGGTGCACCAATCCCAGTAGATGGAAGAACGTGTTTAGTCTGCAATAGAGGCTATATAGAAGATGAGCGGCACTTCTTGATGTATTGCCCAGGGTACGATAACATTAGAAATGAGCTCCATTCTCTCCTTTCAACACACGATGTTGTTTTCAAAAGCCTTAATGATGAGGATAAAATTAGGTATTTACTTACCCTAGAAAACGAAAGCACTTCAAAGATAATAGGTAAATACACATATTTAATGTTTCAGAAGAGAAAAGACTTCCTAAATGCAAAATAATTAAAATAATAATTTTATACCAATTGTATTACAAGTAATTGTATGATCTTTTTAGTTAATTAGTTATTCAAGTAGATATCATCACCTTTATTGTAACGAGACCGATACCTCCCTTTGGAGAGTAAGGCGCAATAAAGATTTACTGTTTACTGTTTACTGTTTACTCACTCACTCACTCACTCACTCACTCACTCACTCACTCACTCACTCACTCACTCACTCACTCACTCACTCACTCACTCACTCACTCACTCACTCACTCACTCACTCACTCACTCACTCACTCACTCACTCACTCACTCACTCACTCACTCACTCACTCACTCACTCACTCACTCACTCACTCACTCACTCACTCACTCACTCACTCACTTACTTACTTACTTACTTACTTACTTACTTACTTACTTACTTACTTACTTACTTACTTACTCAGCAATTGTCTCCTCGTTTGCGCATCGAGGAAACATTTCGGGAAACAATGTTTCCGCAACAATGTTTCCTCGTTTGAGGGCGCCTTAAAAATAGAAAGATATACGCGCAATGGTTAACTCAAAGATATAGTGCATAGGGAAGCTCCTATTCATGGCTCCTGGAATATATGACTGTTCAGTGCATTCATGTCTAACGGAATACAACTTAAACTCGCAATTTACCAGTTCGTCTCAGCTGGCTTGACAACTACGCTGGTAGAGCAAGTGCGGCGCAATTCAATGGTCATAGATCGAATCCCGTTCAAGGCCTCCTGGATTTTTTCAGGATTACTTGCAAGTACTTTGTTGCTTAGCTAACTGCGTTGATCTTCGGAACTTTCATCATATGAGCAGTCTAGTCATCGTTAATTCAATCATATTTAAAAATCTCGCGGCCCAGCTTATGACTGACTATCTAAGAGCCGATTTACAAGGTACGATTTTTGTCGCATGCGGCAAGCGTACGACACGACAGCTTGTCGCATGCGACAAAAATCGTACGGTGTAAATCGACATGCCCCTAATTAGATGTCTCATTGCACGTAGATTTCAAGTAGCGTCACGAAGTGTCCCCCTTGCTTAAAATTGGGCATGCATCTAATCAGCTGCATTTCTCAGTGGCCTTTATTCCTCATAAGGAAGCACGCAGTTTGATTTCCAGTAATGTAGCAGCTCTCGCAACCTGCTATTGCTTGGTATTGCAAGCAGCTTCTATTGTTTTGAGTCTAAGTCATTGTTTCAATTTGTTAAGTCCTTTTCGTTTTTAGCTTGGACGTCGAGCCAATCACATTATACGTCACGGGAGCTGCTATTTGACTCTTAATTTCAAAATGGGGGAAGCGTTTTCTCCTCTCTTTTATAATCAGTACCCTCATCAGACATATGTGGTTTTTTATTTTGGGTGGAAAACGAGGACAGCCATCACTAAAACAGCAAACGGTTTTAAGCCAAGAGTCACATAAAAACTTGATCTAGTAACATCTTCCACGTCAAAGTAGTCCTGAAAAGGACTAGTGTTGTTGGTGACTTTGACTGAAGTTTCGATAACCCTCTGAGTCAAGGCTCTGGAACGTCAGTCAATGTCATCAATAACATGCAGTCCTTCTCGTGACTATACTTTCAGCTGGAAAATTCCACTTCATCAAGTTTTGAACAGTCTTCACTAATATCGTCCAAACAAGGCGGTTTAGGCTTTCAGATGCGAGTTCCGATGAGAGACTGACAGATTGGTACAAGATACGTTGAAATCATTGAATAATATAAGGAAACACATATTGTAATATTGGCTGAACACTGTTACTTACCTTCTTTATAGCTTCCAAATCTTCCATTTTCAAAATAGCCAGAATTTTGTCAGCAGTAGATGATTTCTTCCAGCGAAACGAATCACGATGCACTCGACGCAATCCTAAACGTAGTTTTTCTTCCTGTAAAGTAGATCGATAGACGAAGTCACGTAAATGCTATTAGCTGACAGGCGGATTGAAACGACGGAAAACAGGGCCACTAACTTACTACAACAGGACGAAATGCTAAATTGGCAAGAATTGCCGCTCTGACATAAGGGGTTATTGACATGCCACCTTCTTATACATGAATTTGATTTTCGCTATCATTAAAATTTCCTCCGTCTTCTAACCAGTACTGGAATGTTATTTATAAAATGATTAAGCACACTTGCTTCCTTCCTATTCAGTTGGACGACTATTTCTGATGAGAAGACATTTAAGATTATACAAAAAATGAAAAAACTCAACTCACTTAACTGAAGCAAAATCACCAAGCACTTAACTGGCTGTTTAGTTACGAGTTAGGACGGCAAATTTTAAGAAATTCAAGAGCATGGGTCTCGTTTCTTTACATCCCCGAAAAATTCCCGGTTGCCGAAAGCCATCAGTAAAACTGCAGTCCTTTTATTTATAATCCACCTGTGCGTCATGATCTCCCATTTCCCCTTTAACATGTTTTCAAGTCAAGCGCAAAGTTAACACGCCTCTCAACGTGTACCCTCTAAATATACAAGGATATAAATCCCGAAATATCGCGTGAAAAACTTAACCGTCTTTCTCGTTCTTTCTTTTACTCTGATAGCAAATCTTTTGATTCGAGTAATACCTGTAGGAAGCTTGATCTGTTTTCAGACGGAGCCCTCGTAATGTATAAAAAAAGTTGCTGGCGAGGATGATTGTGTCCACAGCGCTCTGTTTGTTGGACACAACTGAATACGTCTATAAAGTACAGGTCATCCTCGTTGCATAGTTCCAGACAAGAAATTTGCTTTCTCAAGGGAATTTCGTCTGACATCACGTAAAAAACTACATGAAAGAGAACAAAGAATTGGCTATATTAGTCATGTTAATTTAAGATCATTACAGGCAACAAGAAAGTTACTGGCTGTCGGATACTTTTTCAGGTATACTCTTCGTCTTAATTAACCGCGAGGTCTGTTTAAACGGTTTTGGGGAAAAAAATCCGCAAAAGTTAAAAAAAGAGCAACAGAACAGAGGGTTTCAGATTAATTATATGATGGAAACAGAACATGAATAGTTCAGAAGACCAAAATCAAACTGCTTGAGCAAATCCAGTATAATATATCAGGAGCATGGGAATCCAAGTGGTTTAATGAAGGAAAACGCTTGGCAAGTAGACCAGCACGTTGGAAAGCCAAATGTTAACAAAGGCCCCAGATCCCGATGGACGGATCTAATCAGTGATATTTGTATTCGACAAAAATGATTGCGCTAGATAGCCTCGATGACACTAGTTAGACCAATTGACAAAGGTGATGGACTCCCTGCCATATTTAATAAGAGTCCTTTATGGTCTCCTACCGTCTGCATGACACAAAGCCAAGGGCTTCGGATGTCACTGTCGACCAATGGCTTGACCATCGAAACTTATCAGGACCAACGTGTTCAACACAGCCAAGGATGATCTCGGCTTGTCAAACTGAAAAACAGAAGACTCGCCACAGATCTCGTTTCTTGTTATTTAGCTTGCACTAACTGCACTCCAAATAATAAATTCGTATATTTACCGTCATATTCTTTGGATTGCGCTATTTCTTAATGCTTCAACCTCAATAAAACATGGTGGCTTAAATCAGTGAAGTCTCGTGCCCAGGACACGCGCCGATGAACACTGTCACGGGGAAGTGTTACCACTATTTGTAGAAACTCGACAAAATATCGCTTTTCTGATTGGTCAATGAGAACTTTCAAAACATTACTCGTCCCCATAAATCACGAAATGTGCTCGCGTGCACCGCAGTCGCGCGTTTATTTATTGATTGAATTTATTTATTTCTTTACTTTTCTTATACCCTGCATTCTTAATGGTCCTGAAAACAGGTGGAATATTTCTATCTTGCCCTAGAACCGTACAGAATCGATTCATGATGAATCGCCGTGTCACTAACAATCACTTTGTAGCACGTTGATGTAATAATTTGGTGGTTTTAGGATTTTAAAAACTATTACCAGTTTATTTTGAGTGCTTCACCTCTTATGTGAGGAAATTGAACTAAGTCGAGAGACAAGACCGATCACCGCCTGAGTGATCAAGGTGGCTGTGTTTTGACCTGTCCCGACGCCTAGAAATGTTTTTAAATCACGTAAATAATTAGAGGATCGCCAGTGCTATCTTCCCGACAGAAAGTCACGTTAGCAAGATCTAGAAATATGCCAAGGGTTTATCATTGGAGGGAGAATTTGCGTTTCAAAATCGGCTCGGGTGGTAAATTGACAGTTCCAAAGTGAACAACTTATAAATATTGGTGGCTTATTCTGGGCTGAAAATTGACTCTTTCGTACCTATTCAACTTAACTTTCCACGGAAAATGTAGTAGCTTTATGTAGTATTAGGTTACGGTCCATATATTTCAGAAAGTTTGGGTTACACGAAAAATACATGACAGCGCAGAAGTCTTTGTCAACATCTCTAGGATATCAATACGGTATACACACCAAGCCGTAAACAAATTCGGAATGCATTCGCCGAAGAAAATAAACGATTGTAAGGCTAGAATTTTAAACTACTGGAGTGAAACTGGAGCGCGAAGAGCTTCAAGATCGAAATTTTTTTAACAACGAAGATCAAAACAAAAATTAGGTTTAATACGAAGAACTTTACGTGCGTATAGCTTGCGCTGTTTTCGCTACTTGTACGCCAATTATATAAACCGCAATAAAGTTCTTTAGAGACAATGGCAAATTATCCGCAAAATGCCGGGCTTAGAAGATTCAATTCGCAGAGCAAGGCTTCTTTCTTTCTTGTATCGTCACCGACTTAAAGAAATTAAATGTTAAAAACACGAACATATAAACCTTGTTGGCAATCCTCTGTGGTCTTCAGAAGCTCAAACATTTACTGAATACAGTGTCCAAAATAGTCGGGGACACCTGATCAATTCCTCGACAGTTTTGGCATAAGCCGGTTTGACTTCTTTTCTTGAAAACAACCTCTATATAAAACCTTCGGCGTATCTTTAACCGGTCTCGTGATCTCAGCGTGGATTCAGACAACGAAATTGAAAATTTACGCCGTGGGGAATCCCCGACGCGATATGAGTCATGAAGCTAATTTAAGTTATGGTGTGTATTAGTTAAAGGTTAAAATCGCGTGAGCATCTGACGAAGTTGATGCCAGATCACGCACGGTAGTGTTTATTTACGAGGCACGAGCATGTTGCGGCTTTCTATGCTAAGCTATGTTTAATGCGATGAAGAGGCAACCGGCTGGCTTAACGCATGTTTTAAAGGAAAATATATTCCACAAACAAAACCTCGTATTAAAAAATATACTCTGTTTATCAATTAATGCATTGCAGAATTCACCCCGAAAAAAACCAAAGGAATAATCCGAAGCTATAAATCACTAGTAGGAAAAAGAGCACTCAAGATATAGTACTTACTTCTTGAGTAATTTTGGATAGTGCCAGATGTTCTAAAAAAACCTCTGTACAAGTCTAGATCTGCAACTCAAAACGTCAACAGGCTGACGACCCCTTTCTACATGGTGTCTTCAATATGCCACGAGTAGTTTGGCGCTGGATCCGTTATGATATCCGTATTCTTGCTAATGGATTCGCACCAACCAAATAACTTAACAGATGAAAGTATTTTACGAAATAAAGAAAGCTCAAGTAAGAGCGCTTTGTTGTTTTTTTTCTGATGACGTAAAAGAGTATTTTAAAACGGCTGTCATTCAGAAGGTTTCTCCAAGTCTATGTTTCCATTGGATTTTGCCAAAGGAGGGCTTTATTTTTAATTTACATCTGTCAAAATATACTTGTCAGTAAATCAACAACTTGTCGGGAAAGTACCCTGTGCAATTATCAAGATCCATCGAAAGTCTATGCGGCGGTGTTTTTGAGTACTTCATCTGGGGATTCCCCTGGTGAGTGTTTGCGGCTTGAGTGATCTGCATAAACTGCTTTCGAAAGCGTTTTCAGTTTCGGTGGGAAAAGGCCCTGTTGACATCATTAGATATTTTGTTATATTTTTTAAACCACAAATAAGCTAACTTAACTTATAAGTCTAGGAAGGAAATACTTGGATGAAGGTTTCGAGTTGCTATTCGAGTTGCTATTCGAGGTTGAACTAGTTAATAAAAGTTTTGCAAGTCTTGATAAAAGAATTACCATTTAAGTTTCAAATTGCATGAGAAAGTTTTATTACGTCACGTTCTCCAAGGTCAAAGTGAAAATAATCAGCAAAATTTCCGCTCGGGAAAAACCCCATGATATTGTCTTTCCCTTAATTGGTAATATGATAAAATAACAAAACTGTGATGGACGGAAGATTGGATTCACAACAATAGATAACTATGACTGTGGAAAATGAAAAATCCGGCGTGAAATATAATATGAGGTAATGTTTATCGATCTCCTTGAAGTGTAATTGGCTATGACCTTTGGATATACATAAATGAAAGCAACATAACAAGTTCTACGCAGTACGCCACAGCCTCGCAAAAAAACAGTACTGTCACTCTGTGGAGTTAAAAAACCAACACATTTGGCCATGGGTAAGCTTAGAAGATCCGTGAAGTAGACAATATTTCAACTTTGTTGGCGATCGCGTTCTCGTAAAAACAACACCTTAGGAAGACAGATCCTTTCCGTTTTTTTTTTTTTTCCTTATTTTTGTAGGGTGTCCAGCAACAGCAAACCGCTCTTTTTCGCCTTGTCAACAAAAATGTCCTTGTTTAAGTCCGTTTTTTCTTTTCACAGGATAGAATTTTATTGTGTCTGACTTACTGGAAACGACATCAACTGGATTTATAATTATATATATACTATTCGATTCAAATTCAGTGGAACAAAAGTAACGCATTCGGTTCGAGCATTTGTGATATCGCGCCAAATTTCGCGTGAACGCACAATAATGATAAGTCCGTGAGTTGGATAAGAGTTTAGACTAGTTTAGATGTTTTAACGTTTATTTATAAGCTTTTGTACGTTTTAGTCATATCTTTTTGCAGCGTGAAAAGGAGAAATACTCGGACGGCCTGATATTCTTCAAGGCGGTGTGTAACGGTCAGGTTTACCTGATATCCGATTGATGGCATTATTCATACTAGCCTGAGTGGCTGTAGACTGCGAGCAGTCTCGCTTTTGCTCTAAATCATTGAAACGAACGAACACTTCAAAATGGCTGAAACTGCGCGTCGCAAATACCGCTTTCTAACCAACGCCCGCGGTATTTGCGACCCGCAGTTTCAGCCATTAAAAGTTCAACCTAAGCGTTCGTTTCAACGATTCCAGAGCAACAGAGGGACTTCTCGCAGTCTAGCCTAGCTGGTGGTATTGAGGAGCGCTGTGAAATTAATTTGCCTCTCGCGCCAACAATGCCAAATTAATACCGGCGCTTACGCAGGCTACCCACATACAAGCACTGCAGATTTGTGCCTTGTGGTAAAGATCCGGCCTTTCCGCAATCAGTTCATTTTGGGACGGGGTATAGAAACAAAAATTGCTTCCACGGAATTGGTGGTTTATGAAAAACGGTTGCCTGAGATAGGTCTATTCGCAAAAGCGTGTTTGCCAGTTCTTGCGAAGGACTCGGAAACTCAATCCACAAAAGTTAGTTTTCAGAATGTACCATATTGTTTTGTTTCAGTTGACCAACAACAGGTCAACAACGACCGGGGCTCAAAATGCGTTCAAGTCAGCTGCTGTTACGAAGTCAAGAAAGGACAAGACACTGTATCAATTGAGCACAGCTGTCTGGTGAACGCAGGTAACACGTGGAACATCGATGTGAAATGTCGACCGAAACAAAGTCTTGTCAAAGCGCAAACTGAACAATCAGACAGCTGGAGAAGCCTAAAGGAGGTTTACCCTGATGCAAAAATAGAACACAAACATAATGACATCGAAGTAACCCTTCCAGTGCTACCGGAAGACATTGAAATCGCTGCTTTTGGACGACCAGGAAAAAACGACAAGAAACGAATGCAAATGGTTGTTTTTGCAGAGCAGCCAAGGCAAGGACAAGACTGGAAGATTTTGATCTATCTGGTAGATGATACCACAACAGCATGTAAGGTACTTCTGCATTCCCTCGTATTATTTCTTTACGGCTTCACTCCAATTTGTCTCAATTAGTGTTCTCTCTTTGGGTTGACTAGATTACCTGAGGACCGGCTTTTTTCGATAACCAATGTTTATACTTTAGAGTTTTCCATTGTCTCAAGCTTCTACAGTGCGCTTGATTTTGCGTTTGACTGTGCTGAATGCACGTACTAGTCTCCATGTACAGTGGTTGTATGCCTTCTACGCTACTGTCAGAATGGGGGGGGGGGGGGGGGAGGGGGAGAGGGGTTGGTCGAAGGCACTTAAGTTGAAGGACAGTAAGTGGTAGCAATCACAGAGCACTACTTTATCTGCGACTATTCGAGATCTGTATTACATTTTTCAAGTAGTCGGCCTAAAGTCAGGACATGCAGCCCCATCTGTTTTGAATTATGGTGGTCCACGATTCTGAATCAATACACTTTGTTGCAATAATCAGCAGGTGTGCCAGAAAGAAGAAGAAAGACATCACAAACTTCTGGTTCCAGTGGCTGGGATCTTTGTGTCCAACAGTGATGAGGATATCAGAATTATACTCGATGCATTAGAACACGGATGGAAGATCAGAGGAAGTAAAGTGAAGGTAAGCAAGTAGTGATAAAGTTTTGAACAAGTAAACCACTTTCGCAATTGGTTTAGGCTGCTCTGAATCCACTCCAAAGCCGATTTTTAAATTTTTTTATTGAGTTTTATCTTAGCCTGAGAAACCACTTTCCCGTAACAAAAAATGAGGGTTACCGAGTTCGTTTTCAGTCATTTTTAAACGTTTAAATACAACTGAATATAGGGTTCTTTTAGATGGCGTCTTTGTTGTCATGGTAACCTATTACGTCACCTTGATGAGTACATCTTGTTAAGCAATTATTGGTTTTTCATTTGGTGCTAGAACACTGATTGCCGTTATGTTGTAAAAGTAATCCTGCTAACAAGACATTCCCTCCAAATTGTCGAAACTGGCATTAGACACAATAACTTTTCCTCAAATTTTACGATCCTGGAGAAACATTTCCGGCGCATTGTCCTCAAAAAACGTATAATGATAAAATTACTATTATAATACTTCAATTCTAAAAGCAGAGTTTGATTGTAGATTAACCGTCGTAGGAAAATTAAATAAGCGTTATCACGTCGTCAGATCGAATCATTCTTTAATGTACAAAATGAAACAGATAGAAGAGATGACTATTTCGTTACCCCATAGGCGCAGGCGTAGTTCCCTTAATTGATTAGTGTCTTCCTTTCGGTGATGGGCTGGCCAACCGGATTCGATCCCTTATGTCTTGTGCCCTCTAATTCTCGTAATGATTTCGTTGAAGTGGGTATTCAGAATTGAATTTCGTGCTTAAGTCTGTAGCCTTAATCTAAGCACTTATTTCAGTCATGTTTAGGGCTGGGGTTTCAAGTGATTAGCTACCATGTCAGGTGATGGGCTCCTGACCATGTATGGTCAAAGATTGTCCTGCTTGAGGCAAAATGTCTTATGGGCGAATTGTCCGACTCTGGTTTTTTAAAACAACCTAAAAATTCAGGGCCCGGCGTTCTCGGCCCTGCATGATGGAATTAAAGCCCCGTTTATACCGGCAAGTTTCAGTCCTTGACAAGTTTCCTTGACAATTATCATTGCTCGTGCATAGGATCGACAATTTCTCCTCGACAAGTTCTTCTTCAAAAGGAATAATTGCTCGTATAGACGATGAACAAGTTTAGCCTGTGTCTGCAAAGTCAGCGAGTACATAAAAATGTTGCAATCCCTATAGCTCGTCGGAGCTCGTGCACTCCACCTCGTCTTGCTTTTTAGCCTCCATCATGCGACAGCAAAGAGTCTGAGTGTGATACTGGGAACTAATCTCATCAATATACCTTGCCACATTTTCTTTCCGTCCGTTTACACGAGCAAATTTATTTTATAGACAATTCTTCCTTGGCATTTTTCAAGGAAGAATTGTCAAATTTACTTTATTTTTTACAAGTTTCCCTTGACAAGGAAAAAATACTTGTCAAGGGAAACTTGTCAACTGTAAACGGGGCGGCCTTACAAAAGAAAATCTTGAGTTGTCGCTACATTTGCCGGTGATCATTAAGATACCAAAGTTAAAAGATATCGATTATTTCATATGTGTTTAATTGCTTTCAGACCATCAAAGCAAGTGATGCTTGGAATGCGCCAGAAAACGCCACCGATTTTCCAAGCTGCCATTTTGATATCATCCACGTGGACAAAACAAAGCAATCTTTTTTCTGCGGAATCACAGCATCTCATGAAAACGACACTGCGAGATCAGAGATTGTGACCTATTTTAAACGAGTTAGTAGATGAAATTCTTAGTTTTCAGTAAAAGTCAAGGGAGAAAATGCCACGCGAAGATAATTTCATTTTAAAGACAGCTCGGTCTGAAATTTAAATTCCCTTTTCGCGACAACTGAATGGTATGATATCCCACTGAACTTTAGAGACACTTCCTCTCTTTGAATCGTCCTTCAACAAAGGAAAATGATGCAATAGTTTAAGATAAAAGTGAGAGGAAATGGGTACCCTATATACTGCCACTGATCTGCAGTTCAGAGTTCAATGTCAACGAAGCTTCCGTAACACGTATCAAATAAGAATTATCTCTTTAAACAGAAAAGGTGTCAAAAAAGCTTTACACTCAGTTAAAATCAAAACCTTAACAGGACAGTACAATGTCTAACCTCGTAACACCTCCTGCAAGTGATTTATTATATTATTTTTGTTAATTCCCAAGGCACCGTTCATTTCCAATGAACAGATATCATGTCAAGTTTCAGAAAAATCATACCTAAAAAAATGCAATTGACTTTAACGTACAAGCAACAACTTGCATTAGAATCGGAAAATGGAAAATAAAAGGTTACCATAGATTGCAAGAAACCATTATGCAAGCCACTCATAAAAATGTAGAATTCAGTTACATGATGACGTTGTTGCTTTTAGGAGAGAAGTCAAGAAATCATGCAAACTTCGAAGAACTTACCGAAAGCCAGTAAATACCAGTGTCTTCAGCTAAAAGGTAAAAAAAAGCAAAGGATCTGAAATTGTCATTTTACAGAGTTTACAGAAACGCGTTCAAACGATCCGCCACCGGTCTTCGTTGTTGACTGACTACATGGCCGTTAGGGTTAGGAACGACTGTTTTATGAATTCGTATTTACGTATTATTATTATTATTATTATTATTATTATTATTATTATTATTATTATTTATTTATTTATTTTATTTTATTTTTTTATTTTTATTTTTTAACAGATGGCGGTGAATGGCTATCGATTATCTGGTTTTGGTTAATTTTTCTTAGACCTTCTGGCGTCCAAGCCTCGAGCTCAACAGGTAATGGACATTAATTAAAACGGTCACGACAAACCTATATCTAATGTTCCATACCCCTGACTTCTACTCTCAGACGACCATAGTTTATCAAAAGTTCTCAACGAATTTGGTTACGATAAACTCGAAACGCTTCCTTATCATTAGACAGATGGCACATCTAGAGGCAAATGACATCCTCTATCCGCTACAACATGGTTTCCGCAAGAATAGGTCCTGTGAAAATAAGCTCCTAGAATTTGTCACCGACCTAATTAACATCCCACGGAACATAAAGTAAACAGACGTCATTGTAATGGACTTCTCAAAGGCCTTCGATAAAGTTCCTCATAACAGGCTATTACTGAAACTTAAGTAACAACACCCTAGGCAGCTGGCTTAAGAACTTCTTGAACAACAGGCAGCAATGCGTGGTTGTTGACGGTAAACGTTCGACTCCCGTCCCAGTTCTATCGGGCGTACCACAAGGCTCGGTCATCGGCCCGGCACTATTTCTTATTTATATCAACGACTTACCAAATGGCATTAAATCCAAAGTCAGGCTCTTCGCTGATGATACTGTCATGTACCTTGCTATCAATAACAGCAAAGACTGTCAGCAGCTTCAGCACGACTTAACACTTCTTCAGATGTGGGAGAGGAATGGCTCATGCAATTTAATGCCTCAAAGTGTGAAGTACTCCGCGTCTCGCGTGCACGCACCAAGATCCTGTTCACCTACGTATTGAATGGTACTCCACTTAAAGAGGCTGACCACATCAAATATCTCGGAATAAACACATAGATGTAACAACAGCCAAAGCCAATCGCTCTCTCGGGTCCCTGAAGCGTAATTTGAAAGTTACTTCAAGTGGTTTGCGTGAGAAGGCGTACATGGGGTTTGTGCGCCCTCAGGTCGAATACGGTGCAGCAATTTGGGACCCTAGACCAGGTGTAGAAAATAACGGCGCCCACAAGATCGAAATGGTACAAAGACGGGCCGCTAGGTGGACTCTAAAGGGGTATCAAAATACCTCTAGCGTCTCAAACATGCTCCAGGACCTTGGCTGGAGGTCACTAGAACAAAGGAGAGCGGATGCAAGACTTTTTCTCTTGTACAAGATCCACAGAGGACATGTTCCAGTTAACGCCTCCAAATACCTCCAACCCATGACACGTAGATCCCGTCATTCCCACAATATAGCTTCATCCCCCTCTCTACCAGTACCTCGTGTCACCAATTATCCTCCTACCCCAGAACCATCACTCAATGGAACAGTTTACCACAGTGTATTTTTGATACTGATGACCTTAACTCATTCAAACATTCCGTCTCACTAATCACTCACAGTCCTGTAAATTAGCTTCTTTTTCTTTTTCTTCTTTCCCCATTATTTCGTTTTTTTTTTTGTATTTTATTCATTTTATTGCTACACCGTTGACCCCAGTCATTAATCTTCACGAAAGAAGGGTAGGCTGTAATGGTACATAATAAATAAAATGACAGCGTGCCCTCTATTCTGTTTCCATTTTACCAACATCGTTTTGCGCCAGTGTATATAGAGTATTCACCATCTTAACACCTCTTCTCTGCGATCGTTTACTAAATAAATCAGGGGTAATATAAATCAGAAGATAACACGCAAGCATAACTAACGGCCCAAAACATACATACCGGGACGATAAAGTATGTTTTCCCTTTGGCCGCTCGGGGGTGATTGATACGTTGTTAATCCCTTCGAATGAATCAATTAGAATGCATGCAAAGCATTAATGAGGCACAGGAAAACTGGCTACCGAAGCTTGAGAAATTAAAAGTTTATTATTATAATAAAACATATAATTCTAGTTCGTGTGAATGTTATTATTATTAGTGTTATTATTATTGTTTCTATTATTAGTAGTAGAGAGTAGTACGTAGTAGTATTGTGTTTGCCAAATATTTGCTAAAACCCAGATTATTTTTTCTTGTTAACAGGTACAGTTCCGACCAATCAAAATCAGCGTTTTATGACAAAGAAGGATAATTCAACAGAAACCCGTCACAAAATTTTACTCCATCTCACTGAACCAATAAGACCGACAATACTTTAGAAATCGTGCTTTTTATCGGCCGCTGCCGGTCTTTTGTATAATTTAGCCAGCCATCATCGATGACCGCATACCAAAACATTGTTAAATGCAGATTAATATCAGCGTTGTATTGATCTTTTCTTTTTGTGGAGACTAATTTTGTCGAAACGTTATCCGATTTGTAGAGAATCCACCAGCTAATAAGTTAGTAGATTCACGGCAACTTTGGCAAGGTCACGACATAATCATTCATTCATTGAGAGTGTAGAACGAATAAAGCTTGAAATCAATCTGTAGAATACAGTAAACACCCACATATAAGAACAAGTGGATTAAGAACAACAGGCTGAAATTTGGCCAATAAAGCACCATATGAATAAGAAAAAATTCAGCCTGATTAATAAAACATGTTCTTAATACAAAGGGAAAGGGTATTACAAGTAAGATAAGAAAACAATACAGTATGTAGTAACTTGTATCAAAGTACTATGGTGTTTAGGACCACTACAAACTATAAAATCTATTACAAAACAGCATTGTATGTTAATTAAACCTTTAGTAATATTTAATTTGAAGAATTTCTGAAATCAATTTTAAGAACATTTTAAGAACACTTTCAGGCTGATTTCTCACTAAGCACCCCTCAAATAAGAACAAGATCAGCCTTAAACCTGAAAAAAGTGTTCTTATATGCGGGTGTTTACTGTATTTTAACGAAGGTATTAAAATATTCATTTCAACAACGAGTGTTTATTGATTATTTTGTTTGAGTGAAAGTAGACTTTAAGTAGATTTTATTAATCAAGTGAAGGAGGATTATGCGGTCAAGCCCTTCGTAGAAGAAATTTCCTGAAAATAAAGATGCGTCAGTTATAGTGAGAACAAGGGCCTTATATTAGGGGTATTTACATGAGACCTGCTTGAACTTGAACCTGTATGATATTTTTGCAGCAGTTTACACGAAGTTGGGATAAAATGCTTGGAGCCTGGTGTCGAGACGAAATTGATCTGTTTTGGCCTAATAAATTTATGGTTGACCCAAAGGCATGCAGGCTTGAAATTTTTGGACACGGTCTGAGATTTGTTGTCATTTACATGGGAAAGGTACGAACTCAGACCAGAACTAGAATTTCTCATCTCGGTCCCGCAGCAACCGAGACGAAGTAACTGAGTTCATTGTCAGGCCGGTTTCATGTGAAACGCATGAAAAGAGTATGGAGGCCGATGCGAACTCATACCGGTTTGAGTTCGTCCCGCTGTCATGGAAATACCCCTTTAGAATATTCCTTGAGCACACAAAATACTTGCCACTAACTCATGTGGCGCGAAAGGGACATGGCATTTTGTAATCAGTTTTCCTGCTTCAAAAGTTTGCGTTCACAAACTCACGAAATTTCGACTTTGTAAACTGGTCAGTGTAAAATGTAGACTAAGGTTATAATGTAACTGTTGAAAAAGCCCATACCCTTTAGAAGTGCTAACTGAAGTTTGTATTTTACACTGACGGGTTTGTAAACTCAAAATTTCGAGTTTGAGAACTCGAAATTTCGAGACTGCAAACGCAAAATTTCGAGTTTTTAAATCCAATAACGAAAATAAGTATTGTGTGCAACCGATGGAAAGAGATCGTTTATACTTCTGTTGTTTGTTTGATATCTCGTCGAGAATGCTGAAAGTAGTATTTGCGAGCTTCAAGATTTCAAAATTTTCTAGCGGAGAATTCCTCCAGAACCCCCTACAAGTTGGTTTTATTCACATCACGCAGGAAAACTAGGTAAATTCAACGGTCTATCAAAGTTCAATACGAATAGACAAGAAATAGTATACTGCAAAGAGTTACTGTGTACAGGAAAGTCTCAGCAAGATAAGTAAATTTAAGGGCATTTTATAGCTTCGGCGAGTATCCTTCAAAATGAGTTACAAAATCATTTCTAGTTTTAGTGTGGGGGAAAACGACCTCTTTCGCAGTATATAGATTAGATATTCTACCATGTGCAACGTTGTCAGCCTGACATTTTTGCAAAACTTTTCTTAATTAAAATTTGGTCCTGCCTCCTATGTTGTTTGTGTAAATTAAGTCTTGGGATATACTGGCTCACGAATATAGGTACGAGTGATATTAAGTTGGCATAACGTACATCTTTTCGGAAAAAGGACTCTTAGATAAGTCAATTAGCAATTGTTCCAGGACCTTTCCCTTCGCTTTGGGGAGTTGAAAGTCCTGGGAACGTCGTTGGTCAACAACAAAGCGGAGGGAAAGGTCCTGGGAGCGGATCAGTCATTTCATGCGCATTGACTCCCAGAAGTGATCGGTAGGTAAATTCTCTTCACAATTTCATTGAAGTTTCAGTCAGACAGGTATTGAGAATGAAGATTATTATACAGTTGTTATTATCAGCCAGGAGCCCATAAGCTCTTGTATTATCTTTAAGAGGTGTAATTTTGATATAGCACCATCTTCTCATGACCACCAAACAAAGAACTCTGTGGTATTAGTGGGAATGAAAAGATTGAGAGAACATTTCCTGGCCAAATAAAATCACCGGGAGTGTTTCTCGTGCCATTTGAAGACTGATGTCGCTGTCTGGTACGGTGACGACCAGACTTTTATTAGATCAGCTTGATTGATTGATTGAAACTTTATTCAAGTGTCTAAAAGAGCCTCCTAGCTATAGCTTAGGTTAAAAACTTATGCTAATTAGGGGACACAAAATAAATAAATAAATATGAATTAAAATAAAATATCAATATAAGCATAAATATATAAAATAATAAAATAATAAAAAATAAAATAATGGTATTTACAATATTTACAGATTTAGAATATAACTATGAATTGCGAATTACGAATTACAAAGATGACAACACTTGCATCCGTTATCCATTAATACGGGAATAACATGACTTTTTTCGGGAATATTGTTTATTTGCGCCCTTGTAGCGCGAAGCGCTCGGGCCGCAAATGACACTACAAGGGCGCAAATAAACAATATTCCCGGAAAAAGTCATGTCATTATCATTATTATCAATAAACAAGGCCAAATGATATCAAGAATGCGAGTTTTAATAATACAAGCTAAGTGAATAACGAATTCAAAGTCACTTCAAATCATCATGTAAGTGTTGATTGACGATTCGACGACTGAAAAAACTGCATTTGAAAACCGGAGTTTCGCAAATGAATGGTTTTCCCACGTCAACACTAGGCTTACTCTAATTGGTTAAAATACATCGGATGATGAAGCAAGAACCAATCAGCTGTAGGGCTTATATTGCATTAGCAGCCCGCTGTCAGTCTTTTGCGGCCCGCTGAGCGTGTGTTTTGAAGAGGCCGATTTTCTATTTGGCCGCGTATATTGATAATAATGTAATTACTGGGTTGCCTTATAAGGCAAACCCAGTCGAGGTCTTCGTTTAGTTTGTTTGTTTTCTTTTTTTTTTTTTTTTTTTTTTTTTCCGTGTCGGTAAAAGTCTTGCCGGTCACTCCCCTGGTAAGTGGTGTCTTTGTGTATAGAGCCTTCTGCGCGTATTTTCTTAGGATCGAGAGGGTGGTGGAACTGCGTAGATTTCTCTGGTGGACACAGTAGAATCATTAACTTAGCCTGCAATGGCGTCGAAAGTCATGCAACGCGAATGGCGTTTTAGTGGATCCTTAAACAAAATATACCCTTATGGAGCTCAATAATGGATAAACTAGGCATGAATCTCAAAAGCGACGAGTACTGGACTTCGACAACAATCTATCGCCCGTCGAGACGAAATCAAAGTGAGCAGTATTTACCTGAAGTACATGGTAATTTGACACAATTGAGTTTCTTGTCTTCACGCACGCAATCAAATAGGAAGAGGTTTTCGCCGCTAAGAGCAAATATGTTGTTTGTTTCAATAAACTTTTCGCTGGAAACGGATTCTGTGGAATTTTCTGCCTTTGTGAATTATAATATCATGTTGTGTATTGAATTTTCGAGCTTAAGGTTCAAATGTGATATGGGAGAAGTTTTTTAGTATTGCTCTGTAAGCAGGAAGGGTTCACAGGCCTGTCGGAAGCGTGCTTGAGTTACAACAAAATGACGCCCAAAATCAGTGAAAACTTGTGACGCAGATGAATAATAAAGTAGCTGCTATTTCCAGAATGATGGAATTACCTGGTGATAAATAACGTCGTACGCGTCTTGGAGAGTAAAATTAATTTTGACTTTGCATAAACAAGAGTTGGGCGATTGTGATCTTTGTTTTGACTTCGCTCCTTTCATTGTCAAACTTTATAACACTTGACAGAAAAAGAAACTTACAAAAACCCGGTATCTTGCCATCATTTGACACAGATGCTTCACTGTTTGGCGAGTAAACATGCCGCGGTAACTTAATCACGGCGCCCGCTTAATTCCGGCCATGTCACTTTCGATTTTGCAATTTACGTGAACGAAGCAAAAATCTCCCAAAATGTTTGTCGTTGATCGTAACTTTGTATATTCTATAGATCGTTTTCACGTGACGTCATCACCTTCCAAAATCTAAAACTAAAGATCCACCAAAGTTTTTATCCTCATCAGGCATAAGAGGCGGCATATCTACATCTGTTGACAATTTCACAGCTCAATAGCGTGCTTCGTTTGGAAACCAGAGCATTTTGAATTTCAGGATTATGTAGGTGCGTGACACAAAGCTACGATCAAGTTTGTTGAAAAATATATACTTATCTCATGATTTTGAGCCCTTTTAGAAGTTAGAGCATTAGGAAAAGTGCTTATGTAAATGCTTGTTTTTTCAGTAGTGATAATCAGTCGCCTAGATAGCCAAAGTCAGTTCCAGATGTTTACACTATTTTCCGGCCTGCGAAACATTTCGACGAATATCTGAAGTTTGGGGAAACGCAGAGGCCTAAAACTTGGACAAGTGTCTTATTTCTTTATCTGCTATAAGATAACAATTTCTTAGCGTTTTGCACTGGATAGTTTTTGATTTATTTTTTTTATTGCGTGACAGTGAAAATGATCTATATTCAAGGTTCAAAATTAATGTTGTTTTCATGTCGTAAATATTTTATTCTCGATCGACCGTCCGGGAAACTTCCTTCTGCTCTTTCTGAAAACTGTGTATCAATATTTAGTTGCTTTTTCATCAATATTTGTTTTGCATAAAGCACGCTAACAGAATCTGTACCTTGCTGAGTTCGCATTTGTTAGCGTTAATAGTATTTTCGGTCAGATGTTTCTGTTTTTTTTGAGGGGTTTATTGTTTTGGTCTCCCATCCCAACACTAACCCCGCGAAACAGGGCTTGACTTCAGTGAAGTTTAGTATTACAAAGTTTTCGGATGCTCATAGGGCACATTTGTGGTGAAAAGAAGTTGTGAGGGAACTTGAAAATTATCAACATGTCAGCCCAGAAGCCAATGTTTCTCGCTTCTCTTTTATTTGTTATTCTTCAGAGACTGGAATGCTGTATTTCAATACCACACAATTCAGTGCCTTCTGATTTTCTGTAGCACGTACCACAGGCAAGCCAGTGTATGCTTCACAGAAGCATCTAGTTATATCTATAGTAGGTATTTTCTTTTTGAAACATTTTGAGGTGTTTAATTCCCTCAATTCAGGAGATAATTTTCCCCAAAGCTTGGGCCCCAAGTGGCGAGGGAGTGCTTGCCATATTTTACCGTGTTGTGCCTGGCGGCAGAGAAATCAGACTGCCTTAAATTATGCTTGGATCTATGATTAATAAAAATGTCACTGATATATAGGGGGGTCATTGATTGTTCTTGACTTTGTACATCAAGACACAGATGTCCTGTAGTCTTCTATTCAGTAAACTAGGCAGTTTTGCTCTTTTTAGAAGTTCAGGGTAGCTAGCATTCTTCCTAAAAACAGCATGCAGGCCCCTTTCTTTCAACCGCTCCATTTTCCGAGAATCACTGACTCTGCAAAAGTGCTACGCTAGGTGGCAGCATGTAAGGTGTGGCAGTATTGCTGTTTTAAAGAGTACAAGTTTCTAAGTCTCATAAGGACGCCAATTTTCTGACTGGCTTTTTTACAAATCATGTTAATGTGCTGTGAAAAATCCAGCTCAGAATCTGTTGTGACATCTAACAATTTTAGAGAACTAGTTGTGTTAATATCATGATTGTTTAATCTGATTACTTGAGTGATGTTATCATCGTTTTCGCTGTAGCCAATATTCTTAACGTAGTGTTTGGTAGTACTATATCATAAACTCCAAAAAAAAAATAATAATAAATAGTTTCAAACCAGCAATATTGAAGTTACATGTAGTAATTCGTGACATGTATTGGAACATTAATCCCGGTTTCCCCCATCTCCTTCAATGTTCATATTTGACAACTACCAGCAGTAGCACTGGTCCCAGAGGTTTTTCTTGACCCGCGAAAAAGCCTTAAAGCGGCAAAGACGAGCTATCTCGCAGCTCAAGAAAAACTTCTGGGACCAGGGTAGCGGTAGCCCGAAAAATTCTTAAACAACATTGAATTGACTGAATTGGGGAATTGTAACACGATGATTCTACACCATTCGCTTCGTGTTCCCACTAAATGTGTCCAGTATTGAGAGTCGTTCCAGAAAAATGAAGGGGGTAGTTTCTAAAGAAACTGTGGTGCTGCATCGGTGGGGAAGTAGTATACAAAAATTTGGTTTTATTAACGGAGATGATAATGTACAGCCCCCGGACGACCACCGTACAGAGATTCCGAAAGCTTTTAGAATCTCTGAACGGTGGTCAATTTACATTTAATTTATCAACTCTGTTGATAAAACCAAATTTTCGTTCCAGAAAAAGATACGCCTTTTGCATTTATGAAGGCTTCTTATTTAAGTTAGTCATCGTATATGGAACATTTACAGACTTGCGCATTAATTTTTTACAGTTTTACCTCTCTTCACTTGCGCAAACATTCAACATTAGCTATTTACATACGTTTTGTCTGATCATATAGTTGTTGTTTATAGTCGGGCAGATTAGTTTAACCACCAAACCATGTGTTTTGCAAAACCGATGTATTGGACGAAACCGTTCGGAGGTCTCACGGCGAGAACCCAATCAAAGTTTTTTTTCTAAGAACGTTCGTTGACACTAGATTAATGGTAAGTACTGTATGGTTCTCAGTGGGTAAAAGGTCTTTTAAATTTTACTAACCAAATGGTCCACAGCTGTCAATTTTACCAGAAAGTTCTTTGATGCAAAGATTTATGTGATAAATTGACAGCTGTGGACCATTTACTAAGTAGAATTTGAAATTGCCTTCAACTTCTTAAGTGCAAAATAGCCCTCCGGCTTTAGATATATTTGAGTCACTATTCAATAGAAGCAGGTATCACATCGCTTTGCGGTCAAGTTTCCATATTTCAAGTTGAATTTTAATATATGATTAGACTAATGCTCATGGTTTTCTCAGATGAATCAAAGTTTTTTTCACAAAGTTGAGGACATGAAAATATGATTTTTCTTTCCCCCGCAGCGATTTAAATTAGGCAATATTTTACAGAAAAAGGAACTTTGTTAAGGGCCAAGAACTTTAATATGGAAATGAAAATTCACTTTAGTTTAGATAAACAACTTTTGACGGAACGAGCGTACTAATATTGCATGTAAGGCACGGGTGATTCAATTTAACCGCTTGTGTAAACTAAGCAAGAGACTAGAGCTGAAATCACTTTTTGTGTCTTCTAAATCCTGTTTTTACCATAGTTTTGAAGGATCGCAGCAAAGTCTTTTTTTGCAAAATGAACTCAACCTCTGGGATTCTTGGTAGTGAAAACCTCGCTTTGAACACTTCTAACAGCAAAGAGGTTGTCACATATTGCCAGAGTTTTTCACTGAAAACAACCGACATTGTTTTTGCTTTAGTTATTTGTAGTGTAGTTACTGTTGGTGGGTCTTTTGGCAATGTTGTCGTCGTTCTTGTCATAAGGCGAACACAGAGCCTGAAGACGATCTGTGGTGCGTTAATCTGCAATCTTGCAATGGCCGATTTACTGGTTACAGCAATACTGATGCCTCTGATTATTTTGTCTCTAGTTCGAGGTTCTGTGCCACAGTGTTCATCGACTATGTCTGGTTCAGTTTTCATAGCGATAGGGCGGTATTCGACCACAGTGTCTCTTCTGATTTTGGCCCTACTAAGCATGGATCGCTGTTGGGCGATTGCTAGTCCCTTAGGCCGCAAATTGAGAATGACTTCCTCGAAGCTCAGAAACCTCTTGGTCTTCATATGGATCGTGTCGCCAGTAATTCCCATTCTGGAAGCTTTTGGTTTTAGGTATAGCGAGTTCTTCATGCGAGTGAAAATCGCTGGAGTTTTCGTTTGCCTTTTTGCTATTGACATGTCTGGAATTGTCACAGTAATAAATGTTAAACATAAGTCATCTAAGATACGCAATCTACAGGGAAGTGAAAGGAAAAGCCAAGTATCTGCTGGCCTGGCAAAACGAGACAAACAAGTCGCCAAGACTATTGCTTTAGTAGTCTTTCTTTTTTCACTTTGCTGGGTTCCTATCTTGATCATCAGTGCAATATTTCCGGACCGTTATACGAAATTACACTTTTGGACAGGGTTTCTCAGCCTCGCTAACTCTGCGCTGAATCCCTGTATCTATTTCTATCGACAACATAATTATCGACAGGCGTTTAGAGAAATCATTCGCCCTGATACATTATCGACTGTATTAACACAATACAAAACCCAGCGTAATCAATTTCGATAGTGACCTTTTTCCCTGGCCCTTCATTGAAAAACTACTGCATTGGAAAGTCAGCAAAGGAAGCAAGAACTCTTAATTAGTTCAGTTCTTCTGGTACCCTAGCTTCACTTATCCATTATAACCGTTTGATTTGCCGTAGAAAGGCTGAACGGGGATTAAAATGCCAAGAGCTTCTGAATCAATGGACCGAGAAAATGATTTGTTGAGGATAAACTAACATTTTTCCTTTTGTTAATGGATACGAAGATTACATTGAAAGCCGATGTTAGCTGTTGGTTGCTCATTACTGATTCGGTGAATATTTATCGACGTCCTGGAAGCCGAAGAAGGATGTGGGGTTAAGTGGAGTTGCTTTTCAAAATCACCTGCTCACTAAACTCAACTTGAGGACGGTGCCTACTAATTAAGGATATTTTTCCCCCGGTGTGTGATTATGCAGGAAATGTAGATCTTAACTAGTGTTATTGAAATCCAAAAAGAAAATTGGGGGTAACCACGCATTTTTCAAAGATAATTCATGTATAATATTTGCAAAAAGCGTTAAAATACAAAGCAATGTATGACGTTCTTTCTCTAATTGAAGCTTAATTATCTCTCAAAAATGCATGGTTACCCCCAATTTTCTTTTTGGATACCAAAAATACTTCCTAAGATCTACTTTCTCCGGATAGTTTTAAACCGCGCAAAATTATCCCTGTATTAGTAAGCATCACCAATAAGAAATCCGAGTATCTGGAGATGCGCAGAACGTATGCGCAATAACAATAGTAGGCACCGTCCTTAATTACACTCTTCATTGTTTTTTAAAAGAACTTGTAATTTTGGAGCTGAGACTGAACGTTCTTTCTATTTTTTGGAGATTTGATCCGTGAAAACGTTCTTAATCTACGTAGTATAATAAGTTCGACTACCAACTGAGTTTCTTCAGTGTATCATGCCTATAGGAAAACCACATAGTATATAATATTAAGAAACGTCCCCAAGTATTTAAGTTTATCGTCCTGTTTTACATTTATTTTACACGACCCACAAAAACAAAAAACAAAAACAAGAGCAAAATAAAGACGTTCTTAACTGGCTCTAGGCCTGGGTATGTTCTTAAACGTTTGTTTGATCTCTGCCCGAACGTTCTTATAAAAGGTTCTTGCTTATAAAAGGAGTGTATCTTAATATGTTTAGACCTATCAGCACAGCAGGAACCAATGTCTTGGAGTGTATGTACAACATCCATTTCTATTTTGCACTAGCTAGTGTTTTCATAGCTTTGGGTTTTTCCTCGAAACTAGACCTTTCCAGCGCATGATAAGAATTAAACAAGAGAATACGAAAGAGAAAGAATCCCCTTTACAGGGCTCTGCTCCCATGAAAATCATTTGAAATCTATTATTACTTATGTGTCATGTTGCGTACTTGTCAAGGGCGACTCCTTGTCGGTCATAAGGAACGCGTGTCATGGGAACAACAGATAGAAATATCCTTCGCAGCATGGGCACAAAAATTTGCTCTCTTAACTCGCGTTCTCTTTCCTTAAATATTATATTATTCCCCCTGGGATAGAGAATGAACAATAGCGTGATCATAAGCTTGTGAAATAGCGCGGTCTAAGAAAATTGCTTAAGATAAGCCCAGTATGGGAGAAGTTCGAGCCTGCTTCCTATTATCTCATATTCGTGGCAGGCTCACGTGACACTCTCTGATTGGCTCGAAAATTATATGAACGCTCAGTCGGGTTTGTCAACCGGAAAGTATCGTTGGGCATACGAGAACGTCCGAATTTAAACCGCAATTTTTGTTGAATTCAGTGAAAGTGCCAATAATGTCATCGGGTAGTTTTTACGTGAACAGGTAGCCCAAGCCCCATGAAACCTGGCCAACTCGGTTTTGTATATCCGGATGGGCTTCTGAAAAAAATGTTGTCATACCAATAGCACATTGCCATGACAACACAGTAAGTAGGGGTAGTGTCACACACGCTATTTTAGTCAGACTTCAAAACACTAGAAGACAATTAAGACCAAAAAAAAAATAATGTTGCAGTTTTGTTGCCAATGACCGTTGAAGTACACTAAAGCTTTTCTTTGTTGTTGGAAGCCAAGGATGGAGAGGATGGAAATGGGATTGATAAAAGTTTGGAGACGGTGGCTTCAGAAATTCACCAAAAATTAAACACAAATAGTTACTTGTGCCATAAATATAATTCATATCTTGTCAGTGGGTTATCAGAAATGTTGTATGTGTGAGCTAAAGCAGTTAATTAGATTTTTATCCAGTTTTGACCTGAAAAAGTACACAACAGGAAATTTAGCATGAGATTGCCCCCTTAACCTGTATTCATAAGGACATCATTCGTTCTGAAGTTGCTCTCGTCCGTTGCCTCACAGTAGCAAATGCTTTCCAAGTCATCAGTACTTCAAAGAACACAATATTGAGTAGTTATCGGAAATGGGTACGTACATAAATTGGCCACCATTCGTGCACATGAACTATAACCAAAAACTAACTTCACATATCCTTTTACATTCTCTATGTACAGACAACATCAGTATGTTCCGTCACGGCAACGGGGAGACAGATTACCCGACAGCCTTCTTTACCGATACGAAGTACTTGATGTTCAGATTGTTTTTCAAACAATTTATTTTCATTTTCTGGTTTGACAACCTCTCAAAGCACCATGATTTTACATTACTAACGAATCTTCTTCAATCGTCTCACCCTTGAAAATCTCATAATAAATATACGAGGCATCTTTTAGCCGTGAGCGGGGGAAGGATTACAGTTGAAGTGAAGT
The DNA here is from genome assembly GCF_036669935.1 of Montipora foliosa. Lineage (NCBI taxonomy): Eukaryota > Metazoa > Cnidaria > Anthozoa > Scleractinia > Acroporidae > Montipora > Montipora foliosa. The sequence goes on along the minus strand of NC_090871.1, from coordinate 26,965,046 downwards.
GAAGTTAGGCTATTAGTCTCTCCCCACGGGGCTTTTCAGGACTAATTTACAATACTTTGTGGGGGACCTTAGCCAGACTGCTTGTTACGCAGTTTACAATTAATTTTATGGAAGTGAAAGGTGCCCCCGTCCAGATAAGGTCAGACCACAACACCGGGGACTACGTCCCCTACTCTTATCGAACAGTGAGTGGGTTCCTTAACGTCCCATACTATTAATTCAAAGAGAATCATATAAGGATATAAGCCGGGGCTTTTTGGGCAAAACAGTTGAAAGAAGAATAAGAAAAAAAGGAGTTATCATTTTCTTTTTCCAAGGCAGGGGATATCGTGACCCACAAAAGCTGACAACCAAGTTAATCTTCGTGCTTTCTTTTGGTCTTCTTGGGGTGCCTTGAACGACTTTTGGCCTTACACAGTGGACAAATAGGAGCATTCCGATGAATCTGTTGATGACATGACAAACATGCCTTCATGGGTGGTGGTTGCTGTTGTCGAAAGTGCCTCTCTCCCTGGGGACCTCGTTTGTTGACAAGCTGTTGGGCTGCCGCTGCTGCTGCTGCTAACTGCGACGCTACGGGAGGAGGAGGAGGGGGTTCCTGTGGCTCCGGCTTCCAACCAGGTGGAGCACGTTCAAGAAACCTGTAAATAAGAGAAACCGTTAGCGTGCCGATAGCCACACAACCATTTCTTGAAGAAACACCCTGCACGACGCTACCATCCAGAAAGTCACTTTGCAACTAAAACAACAGCCTCAGGATGTGGTCGGTTAATTAGCCGGGGTCGGTTAGCCCTGGGGTTGAAGCCCGGCCGGGCCCCGGGTTAATTAACCCTTCATGGATACCTGAGAAGTTTACTCTTCTACTTCATGATCACATACATAAGAGTGCCATCGTTACAATATCACCGACAGGGGACTCCTACGGGTTTGTGGGTGCTAAGGAAATGTTTTGGTTTTTGTGCTTTTTGCACTATGTGCTTGACTAAACCATTGCGTTAGAGAATCCTATAGAAAACTTGTAATCGTTGTGTTCTAAATTCAAAACCACCATGAACAAGGACAACAACGAATTTGGTATGTTAAGGGTATGTGCAGTGGTGGGAGCACATAATCTCAATTCCGCGAAATTTAGTACTGCGCTAAATATAACCCGCGCGAAAAGGTTAGTGTAATACGAGACACTAGTTATTAGAAATGGAAACCAATCGTTTTATTCATGCGTACACATATGATGTCTTAAGTTAAAGTGTTCTTATAACGTTAAAAAGCACAAAAATGTCTTCTTCATCATCATCCTGAGCAATTTCTGTCGGGATTCTTTCAGGCTCCAAGTAATATTCTGCCAGAAATGCCCGCATTTTGCTGTAAATTTAAAGCTGCGCGAATAAGTCCTCTATAATTTGCGCGAAACTGAATCGCGCAAATATAAAACTGATCGAAGATGAGCACGTGTGAGAGTTTTTTCATCAACTGCTCAATCAGTTGTTCTCTTGTCCAACATATTCTCCGGTGTTTAGCAAAACAGACCACAAAAAATAAACAAGGAAGGATTACGTTTTTGCAAACGTTGGCCGTGAAGCACTTATTATTTGAACAGACTTAACTGCATGATTAGAGTGTAATGTGAAGTGCTAAGTATCAACCCCATATGAACCATGCATGTGAGCGTTAGCCCTACTGATGGGAATGGGCCCACACAAGGACAGAGAAAAACTCTGACCAGGGTGGGAATTAAACCTACGAACTTCGGGTTAGATCACCGCTGCTCTACTGACTGAGCTACATGAATATCACACATCCACTAAGAGAACAATAAGTTATTAATCGTACATGCAGCATAAGTCAGTGGCAGCCTGTTTTTACAGATAAAGCTATTGCTAGCTTCTACTGTTACAGACTTACTCGGCAAGACTTGTTTCTTCATCAAGATTGGCAACTTTGTCAAGACCCAATGATCCTCTCATCTTGTCAATATCCCTTTTTAGGGGTTTATATTCATCGTGTAACCTTCTAAGTGTCTCCAGGCCTCGTTCTCTCTCAGCCTCAGACTGCTTGATTGTATTTTCCATCTGATGGAATACAATCATGAACATTGGCTTTTCATTAGTGAGATAAACCCCTTCATGTGTCTCAATCACTTTATTTTAAAAAAAGTAAAATTGTTACCCTTGGCTGAACACAAATGATAAGCTTTGTGCTTGAAATAATAAATGTCCAGGCCTTTCATGTATATACAGAATGATCGATTTTCTTGAATAATTTTCATGATTGCTACCAGAAAGAATAGCTTCAATGATGTCTTCAGGCAAAAATGTGCAAGTGGTCGTTTCATTCTTATATGGTTGACTGGGTATCAGTTCTTAAAAAAATCACCTTTGCTGACTCAACTGTATTATCCAGGAGCAATCCTGCTATCAGTTTATACTGCAAAATAAGCTTGCTAGAGGCTATTTTTTGTCATTTCAAGTAAAAGTTGCTCTTCAGTTATTGTCAAACACAAAGGAGCATTGTAAAAAGGGTGATCACTTCGTTAGCAACCACACAAGATAAATTTGTTGATCAACCAGAACAAATGCAGAACTGTACAGTAAATTTGCAATAAAACACTAAGGCCCTAATAGCACACAGTCTTGTTCAGTTTTAAATATTCTTTCTTCGTCTTAAATATTTTTAAGACCTCATTCACTTCAATCATGCTGTAAGACAGCCGTTTGTGTCTCGTCAAGTGAAAGGTCCAGAGCGAGGGTGAAAACGAAGAGTGAGAGTGGTGAGACATGCTTTCTCTTACAGTTTTTTCACTCACCTCACATGGCCAATGGGCATGATTTAATAAGACAACTGATTGTGAGGCTTGCATGCAGCGCACGTGAGAATTTGTATCTTCAGTTGAAAAAAACGAACATAAAAACCAACTGTTTTGTAGTCTACTTCAATTGCAATGAAAATATCTTTTAAGAGTGACTGTTTTAAAAGAAAAGCATAGAGTTTACTAACAAATCTACTCACAGCTATCCAACGATTAAGGTGATTCTACTTACTAAATTGATGTCAGCATGAATGAGCCTTAACTCTTCCACATGTGCCATTTTCTCATGAAGCAGGGCTTCCATTTCAGCTTTATAGTCTTTTAACAGTTTGCCTTCCTTCTCTGCCACATCTAACTCTTGGATAAGCTGGGATTTCAACTTGTCTAACTGAGAGGTCTTGACCCTAACAAGTTACCAAATGAATTTGAGGACCTCACATAAAGATTCAAGCAGAAGGATAAATACATTACATGTACATAAACAGGTAGATGTTGAGCAATCATAAACTGACTGGTTGTATCAAGCACTGTTGTGCTATGACTCGATTTGCTAAAGGAAAATATATACTTCTAAATCAGGAGCTACATAATGAAAACAGCAATTCCAATGAAAGAAAATAACTCTTCACAATATAACTTGGTGCAATCATGAGTATAATTTTGCAATTCACTGTTCACATTGTTGTCAAAACTCTGTATTTTGAGCAATTCACATTTTGTTTGGCTGTGTGAGGCAAGGAAATGTAATACATTGCATGGTACACATGCATCACAATAATTATTTTCTCCCATTTAACCAATAGTATTGAATTTCTTGTAGGAATTGATAGCTGTTGCATCTACAATCTGAATGAAATGCAAGTTCTTAATTAAAATTAATTAAAAGTTCAAACATTATTCTTGAAACTCTTGCTACCATTTTATCAGTCATCTTCTGTTAGTTCTTCTGTGTCAACTAGTATTAAGCTAGTTTAAGTAAACTATGTAACTTTATTTAACCCACGTATTGTAAATGAGCAGAAAGCTTGTTTAAATGCAAATGTGGAGTATTATATTAAAGAAATGAAAGACAATCTATTTACAAAATTTGAAACAAATTAAAGATATGAAGGGCGAGTTATTTACATAAAATACATGCAGTTACAATTGTTTGATGAAAGCATCATTCGTTTGAGGTTTTTTTCCTAAAAATTGAGAGTGATTCCGAAGTGTACAAAGAAGGTGAAATGAATTGAAGTCAAAAGGAACCTGCAAATCCAGATATGAAAGCAGCAAATTACTCTGTTTTGTGGGGATATACCTTTGAAATGCTTATCCTTTGTTGATGACATCATTGCCAAAAGGGTTGCATCACAGAAGTGTCAGATTAGAAAACAATAATACCAATTTTTTTTCAACAAAATGAAAAAAAAGAGCCGGTAGCATCTTTAATTTATTTTTTGAGGTTTCTCCTTTTCATGAAATTAATATAATAGTAATCAATGACTTTAAAAATATTAGGTACATTGTTTCCTTCGAATACAATTTGCATAATTCCCCCAACAAAAAAGAGCATATGGCTGTCTCCTTTTTATACAGTTCACAAAATGCATTGAACATCGCTACAAAGATCGCAATTTTGAATCTTTATGTATATATGCATGGCTAAGGAATAAGACAGACTAAGTGCTTGTAGTTGCTTGAAATATTTACTGATAACACTAGCTAGCCAAAGCTTTTAATTTAATTTTTTTCTTTTAGTTATTCAAACTGATCTTCAGTCATAAATTGGGAATACAAGAGTAAACTTATAAGTTATTTACGAATAAAAAAATCGGCCGATCTTTTTTTCGAATTTCTAATACCAAGCCAATCATGAAAACTTCGTTCACTTCCTTTCATAAAAATGAATGCAATTTTTGATACGTATAAGCGTATCAAACAATGAATTCCATGCAGAACGTCGAAAGCCAAATGAATTAAAGCTTAAATTCGCCAATTGTGCAATTCAGAAACGTTTAACAAAAGTTATTTCGGTACCTTATATCTCTAATTGTCTCAAGTTTCCTCATATATTCGTCTTCCTCGGCGTCTCTTGTTGAAGGACTAGAAGCCATGATGCTCTTCTCATCAATGGCGGTGTTGGCGATGTCTTCCCATAACCAGCGGGACAAATTTGCCTGTTTGTGATTGGTCAGTGATCCAAGAACAACCAATAATCTTCCATGTCCGCTTTTTGCTAATTGCCTTTATCAGCTGTTCCAAGAGTTTGCCGGATGAGAGGAAATTGGCAGTCTAAAATATAGTTGATGATCCTTGAACCATACTTGCGCTGCCTTGTAGTGACTGTAGTGAAATACCCCAGAAATGTTATAGGTTTTTGTCCACAAATAAGAATGCCAAAAATTAATAATACTATAAAGCATTTCAGTGGAGGATTTTACTGCTTAAAAGTAGTACGCAATATTAGAAAAAATATATTTTTTAAGAGAATAAGAGTCTTCGTTAGATCACCGTTGTAGACTAAAGAAAAAAAATAAAATAAAAAAATAAGTATGGTCAAAACTGAAAGTCGCCCGATATGGGACTTGAACCCATGACCCTCAGATTAAAAGTCTGATGCTCTACCGACTGAGCTAACCGGGCTCCTACGCTGTTGCAGGCTGATTTTTTTTAATTTGATTAATACACAGTCTTGGTCATAGCTGCAACGGATGAGTCGGTATGTCTGCTGGCCATTGCACTCACTTTACTGGGGGACAGCCATTCGCCTCAAACATAAAAACTACAATTTTTATGTCTCGTTCACTCTGCCGTGTAAAATTAGCTTAGGCCGGCTGATTTATACTGCTGCCTGATTGATTGATCATAACGGAACCCCACCCCACCGTATGTAAGGATATTATTTTGAGCTCTTTTCCAGCTCCAGCTTGCTTCTTAAAGATGGCTACCTTGACCAGCAGGCAGATATTACTAGCGATTGGAATGCTTTTTACAGGATCCATAAACACACTATCAAAGAAGGCACAGAATGACTGTTCGTGAGTAGATGGATGCATTTCGCCTTTTGCGAGTTTTTTTTTTTGCGTGGCAATACGCGACGGCTACAGGTCATCTGACTCCACTCCAGCAGCCAACAACTTGAAATTTTATTGACGATCCTGAAATTAATGCTTGTCTTCCAAGTAGCTTGAGTGTTTATGATCTCTTTTGCTCTAACGCAAAATATCATGTATGATGACTTGAAGAAAATACTGAACCCTCAACCAGTCACTTGAACCCTTCACTATGGCGCGCCTTTCCTGTCACTATTCAAACAGCTTTTAATATAAACTAGTGCCTCTATTACAACGTGCCGTGATTTTTATTTTCTTTATTCTGTACGTTTTTTTAAATTTTGCTTTGATATATTCTACATCTCTTCCCATTAATTTAATTATAAGTGTTAAGCGCATTAATTCCTTTTTTGTTTTCTTTATTTCATATGCATTCTATATGTATCACGTCAGGTACTACCCCAAGCTCAGTGTGAGCATGGCCTAAAAAATAAAAGGATTTGTATGGGAATCCCGATAAGGGATGGACCATTAGAAAAGTGATGGCGGGTGGGGTGGGGAAAATACAAAAAAAAAATCATACAAGGGATAGTGACTGTAAAAAAAATATCATGCAGAAGAGAAGTGACAAAAAAAATTTCCTGCAGCCGAGAATTACACTGCAGCCAAGAATTTCCGGGCAGCAACTTTATACTGCAGTCTTATTGGTCCTGGTGGAGTCCCCATTACCCTGATTATCTCTACAATTCGGAAAACGGACATCTTTCTCTTTCCAGGCTGAAATGTTTTTTCCAGTTAAATATTAACCAAAAAAGTATACCTAGTGTTGTACCAATATATCAGGGACTTTCCAAGGGTAGATTGTGCAAGGAATACCTCGGAAGAAAAGTCAACATTTTGCCAGGGGTTAATTTGTGCTTAAATATCCTACGAAAACTAAGACTAGGATCTTAGTTTTGGTACTATGGAAACTAAGACCCCATGTGTAAAGAGTGGAAATTACAGGAAAGTATACACAATGCCATGGCATGCTTGAATGTTGTGTTACAGAAACAACAACAGTGACATTCGTTGAAGCTTACTCATTGGCACGGAAACTAAAGATAAGGTCTTTCGAATAATGAGAAACTCAGTCTGTTAACCCTTCGGTTGTAGCCACTAAAAACGTGGTACGCGAATTATTTTCTCAGTACACATTTGACATTCTTACCAATTTCATCACACTCTTTCTATTTCTGGCATCTATTTTGTACTATGACCATTTTTTTGTGATTGACAAGAACATGTGACATGGTCAATGCGAAAGAGCCTAAAGCACTGGTCCATTTGGGTAGTCCATTGGGGTAGTCCATGGAGTGAGGGTCAGTGTTTTGCCCACCACCATTGCACACTGCCCTGGTCCAACTAATTGTGCACTTACATTGTTAATTTTGCAAGATCCAAAGGACTTAAGGATGAACATGGGCATGAGGTTCACAAGTTTGACCACCCATGGTTTCAAACAGGCCTTATGTTTATTGGTAAGCTCTGCTTGATGCGTTCATTTGTTTGTTTTGTAGTTTAGTTCTTTGCATTTTGTATCATTTTGTGGTTTTAATATTTACAATGACTGTGTGTGCAGCCTCTTTAATTTGTGATTGACTGCATGACTTATTACGGACCTCAAAATGTCACCTCAATGTAGAACTTTGCTCCTAGGTACAAGTCATTCGCGATTATTCCATCTCGTTCACGTCATACATTGTGGGCGAAGTATTCTACAAATAAATTGGTAGGAGCGGTTTCAGACTGAAAATAGAGAATGAAAGATTCTCTGTTACATGCTTATGTTGTTGTCAATACCTAAAATTGTGCGTGATTTCACATTGTCGTGATGCAGAGAACTGCAAAAGTATGAGCTAAGATTTGTGCCGCACATGTAGCACGATTATTTGTGCTCTTTTAACCAATGATATCATTGTTTTGTGGCGTTTCCGTCGATGTCATCGTCCCAGATCTTAAGCTCCCTATGGAACAGTTGATGGATGGATAGACTGACCTGAATCAATCAAGCAATCAATGAGATGGCGATCGAGTTAGTCATTCTAATGACTCTCATGAAGTTGATTTACCATGTTTTGTCAGAAACAAAAGAAGCAACCCTCGCAGCACCTGCATGCACCTATGATTATAGTTGTCTTTAATTTTTTTACTTTGATGCTTTTTCATCAGGTGAGACAATGTGTTTGATTGGCCTTTACTTTTACAGACGAAAAGAGAGACAAAGATTAAGACAGGTTGGAAGAATTTGGAGTGAAAATGAAACCTTTCCCTGCCAAGTGATGCCTGATTGAGGAGTAAATTAACCCCAGCAGAAACATTTTAGGGGATCTCTAAAGATCTTTTGAAGGTCTCCATAAAGATATTATTTCAAGGATTGATCTTACTCAAGATAGATCCTAGCCGAGATTCCTCCAGGGCCCGTTTCTCAAAAGTCTTTAAATGCCATTTGTGAAACTGTCAACCGCTTGTTTTGGAAAGCTGATCTTTTAACATGTTTTCAAGGTAACAAAAAGACAAATGACTGTGAAGTTTGACGATTTTAATAAGTCATCTCCGTTCTTGAGATACAAAGGGAATTGTGACACCCAAAAATGGCCCATAAAGTTTTATTGGACTTTCGAGAAATGGGCTCCTGGATCCTTTCAAAGATGCTCTAGCTATTAAAGATCTTTGAAGATCTTCCACTTTCTTGCCCAAAATCCCTAAAGATCCTTGCCATCTGCAGATCCTCTTTAAAGCATTGATAAGAAGCCTCAAGATCTTGTCAAGGAATTAAATTACCGTTAGACAGCTCATTCAGTCTTATCAGGGTCATTTAAAGATGTTTCTTTGAAAACCTTCCATGATGATTAATTAAAAATCCTGTTTCAAACAAGGAACACTTGAGTTGATTTAAATACTCTGCACTAGATAATCTGTCTGTGTAACTGCAAAAGCGAATATTAAAACATCAAAGTCATGAGGAAGAAAGCGTTTTCATGGTTTTTTTATATTTTGTGCACTATTTATACAGTATCTGTATTATATTATTATTATTATTATTATTATTATTATTATTATTATTATTATTATTATTATTATTATTATTATTATTATTAGCCTTAGTTACATGTACACGTATGACAGTACTCATTTCTCGTTGTTTCACTGAAATTGAATTTTGCCAGGAGTAAAAAAAAAAAATTGAATCTTTATGCACAATATGGGTAATGACTTGACATATTTTCCATGATGAGCACACGTTGGATTTGAGATGGTAAATAGCCAATGAGGTGTGTAGCGCTGAGTTGGCTAATGATATCCAACAAGTGCGAATGGAATGAATTTTGTTATTAAATTCCTTAAACTCCAAAAGTTTGTAAGTACGAAATATTTGCAAAAAAAGCGAGAAAATCTGAGTGAAATGGAAAAAACTTGATGAAGACACGGCGTTGTGTAAAACTGGGTGGTCAGACAGATGCAGGCTCATCACAAAAACATTTCTTAATACCTTTTCATGTACTTCTAAACATCAAAATTGATCCAAACTTCCCACAAAAAGATTTTTTTTTGCTTTCTTCAGAGAAACTTCGCTTTCCAGCGAAAAAAATTTTAGCTTAGCAGCGGAATAGCGCTTGCAATTATTTGCCATATAGGCCTGGGTCAAACTGATAACCGAGATTTAGTGAACCAATCAGAGCACGAGAAATGCATTCACCGAGGTTGAAAATTTAATAATAATTTTTATAGGTATAATAGTGCATTCAACGAGACTTGTGAAATTGTAATAATCATGCAGAAAGATTGATAAATAAAAATTATGTAATTATCAGTTTAATATAATAATGCGAATATCAGTTCAACCTCTGAAAGTCCCTTTAGAATCAATGATATTGTACGTGCTGGCGTGGCATGCACCCAAGCCAATTGGCTAGCTGGGCAGAACCTTCCCAGATGTTTGCATGTAGGTTACTTGTATGTGTAGAAGTGGGCCACTTTAATTTAAAGTGATTCTGAAAGATGGTTACAGGTACATGAATTTATATATTATTGTAGTCTCCATTCAATTTAACATTCAGTCGAGTGCTACCACTAGATTCCATGTTGCAGTGTAAATTAATATTAGATCACAGAACTGATGAAGTCAAAATGCATAGTTTATGAAAAGCACTTCAGATCTACTGTATTACTGGATCTCAATGAATTTAAGTTGCTGTCTTTTGTGTAATACTTCATTATTATCCAACTGTTTGTCTTTTCACTCGCCCTAGCGGGCTCATCAAAATACAACACAACTTGTAAAAATATTCGGCGATGCTTTACACACCAAAGCATCTAATAAGATGTATTTATTTAATAATATTATTATCAATTGTTTTTAATTCTTTTGACTTTCAAGAGCTTTATGGAGAGCATCAACCATGACAGTGATGAACATACTTCTAGAGAATCTTCAACAGAACAGCCAAGGTACATTTATGATTATTTAAATTGATTATTATAAAATGTCAAAATTAATTGAGCATTTGATCTGTGAGATATGTCTAGAAATGCCCCTAATTAAATGTACACAGATTTCAATCACAAATTGTCATGATCAAGTGTCCCTGGCCATTGCTCTTTTCCCCAACTTCAACTGTCATCATCCATGTCGTGGAATAGTCATACAAGTTTCAAGTTTCAAGTTTATTTTCAAAAATTACAGATAAATTTTACAATGAACACTGCACATATATAGCAATGCTAATCGAGGCGTGCAGTATGTGTAATCTGGAAACAATATTAAGATCCACAAAATAAAACCTCACAATGGCTTATTCCAGAAAAAATCCACACCCCCCCGACGGATGGGGTCGTTTTTTAACCCCCCCTCTCACCTGGATTTCCTGAAGCCCAAGACCCCCCCTCCTGTCTGGATTTCCAAGACAAATGACCCCCCCTCCTGCCTGGATTTCCGGGGAAAAAATATTAGGCTTAAATTTAAGTTATTTTTAATAGAAAATAAGCACAATCACTTATAGAAGATGTTCTTTTTTAATTTCTAAAGCTTTGGCTAAATTATATAAAAATTCTGTTGTGTGGAACTAGGAAAAGAAAGGGGCGAAAATGCTAAAACGCGAATGAGTGTTTATACATTGTTAGCTCATAAAAATCAATTTCCCTTGTTCTTTCTTTGCGCTAAATATGGTCCAAAAGTAAATACAATAATTAGTAGAGAACATGACAAACGAGTTCAAAAGTCATTCCTTTTGGAGACATGCGTCAGTCTCGTCCACTCAAGATCGAGAACTTTTAAACAAACATGATCAAAATCTTTTGAAAAACGATTCTAAACTTGTTTATCGTTCAAATTCTTTTATATCTTAAAGACTGGATAATTTGAGTCACATATCCTACCTTCAAGAGCCTGTAGTTCTAATCTGCAGTGGAAGGAAAGTTCAAACTCGTGTAAACCTTGGTACAAAGACGCTAGAATTTAACGTTCCTCCTTTTACGACTAAGAGGGGAATCCGGCTGAAGTTTTAAAAAACTGAGGAGCAGGCAGACTAGGCTGATAATAGTAGACCTAGATGAAAAACTAAAACAAACCCTAAAGAATAGAAAGTAAATCAATTGCTTACTTTCTTTACTAGTATGATCATTACACGAAACAACGGTGGCGCGCTGGGTCCCGGAACGAGTAAACACGTGTCAGGCGTTTCAAACTCTTCGTTGCAATATTGTTGCGACGCCTCTTTCTTTAGTATCTTGTTCGCGTTTTCTGCTATAAAACGACTTGCGAATGAACTTAGATTATCATTTATGTCAGGTGAGAAATATTTGAACAAAATATTTCTACTATTTTCAGGGTCTGAGAGCGCTAAACTGTCGCCGAACTAAACCTTCGAATCGCGTGAACTATCGGTTCAGATGACCCCTGCAGAAGACTTTTCGAGTTCAACCCCCCCTCCCGCCTGGATTTCCAGGGTCCTTGACCCCCCCTCCTGCGAGAATTTCCAGAATCCCATCCGTCGGGGGGGTGTGGATTTTTTCTGGAACAACCCAATTACACATTGAGCCTGCCCACACGAAATTTTGGGTATGTTTCTGGTTTGTCTGAGGTATGTCTGAGGTATGTTCTGTGTGGCTCTAGTATGTTTTAGGTATGTCTTTTTTCAAAACATACCTAAAACATACATTAAAAACATACCAAAAAAGTACTTACTTTTTTAAAGGGGCATTACATACCAAAAACATATCTTAGTGACATATTATAAAAGTAGGTAAGTTGTTAAGAGAGAAATGACCTACTGAAAACATACCTTACAGACATACCAAAAAGGTAGCTACATATCTTAAAGCAAAATCGAAATATATAATGCAGCTACCTTCTTGTATGTTTTCAGTATGTCATTTCTCTCAGGACAACCAAAAACGTGGCTTGTAAGCTCTGGGAGAAATGACATACCAAAAACACATCTTTCCAAGATATCACAAAAGTAGCTCAAATCGTACGGAGAAATGACATACCAAAAAAGTAGTTCAAAATCGATCTTTAATAATAATTTATACCAAAACCAAAGCTTCAAGAGGTACCAAAATTAATTGAAAAAATGAGCTTAACTTCAACGTTAAATATAACAAGATTTGGTCTTATTCAAAGTCTGAATGTTAATGTGATATTTGTCGAGTTAAAACTTAAACACTGTTTTAATATTTCTCACTTTACATAGCTTAAGCAGTGTCCTTTAAAGGGGCCAAACATTGACCATAAAATCACTCTTGACACGGATAAATGAAAATGAAAGCTTTTATTCTGGTCATTCTATAGACTGTGACAAATATCATCAACGGATTACCTTATTATAAAATGTTTGATGAGCTGATGATCGGCCTCATTTCAAAGGAACATGAAGCATAACTCTTGAGAATTACACACTCGAAGTCAGCAATTTATCCTGTCAACGATCACCTGTATCTTTCCACATTTGTTTGAGTATGAATTCGCTCGGAATCTTCTTTACTTTCCTTCAATGTATCATGAATCCGACGATAGTAAAAACCTCGATTCCGCCATCTTGGATAACACGTGAGAGACCAGACTGGAAACTAGTGAGCCATGTTCGTTTTGGTCAGCAGTCACCAGTGCAAGCTCAGATTTCGGCGGTTTCGGCGGTTTTATTCAAACGTATGTATCAACGATCAAAAATTCATGGTGATTTTTAGTTAGTTTTACTCTTTGAATGCTGATCCAAGGCGAGAACAACAACTCAAGTAAAAAGGTAAGCGTTAACTATAAGGGAATAATTTGATTTCATGCCTTATTCTCATCAAAATGGCGATTTTAAATATACTTAGAACACCAAGTCAAGTCAATTTTTCGGGCAAGGATATTAAAATGCTATAGCCCAGTAAAAATTGGTAAACCCTTAATCAACAAGAAAAATGAAGTTTTAGATCAAATTGGTGAAGTAAATGATTTGGTATAAAAGTGGTCAAATGGCGAATTACATGCATACGATTGACAAATGATTCGTTCTCGAAAATGCTGTCACCTTTCAATGCCGAATTAGTGTCTGAGAAAACGGTTGATGTTTCTAAGTAAAGGGAGCCAAATTTATGAGTCTACTCTTCACACACTTAAATTGTAATAAACTGATACGTTCACTGATTCAGAGGAATCAGGTCTTGGATCATTGAAGTATATATAACATATGTTTATTTATTTATTTATTTTAGTTGCCATCAAAGAGTAAGAGACGCTTCCTGAAGAAGTTCTTTGATGGAACGTACAGTACAGCAGGGAAAAATGCAAGCTTAGCAGCGAATTCTGTGTCCCGGACGTTTATGGTTTGATGTATTAGAGAATTACTTTTTGCAGACTTGTCATAGTTTTCTGGTTTACCTAAAATCTTTAAAAGCCTTTTTTGTATTTAAATTTAAAACAATCTTGAACCCAATCCAAAGATTGTGATCTGAATTAAATGTTCAGGTACATACAATAAAAGATGTAACTAATTTGAAATTTGTATTCTATTTTTTTTGTCAGTGAGCCATGATGGCAACTGTAAGGTTGACAATTGATGTTTTTTTGTAGTGTCCAGCACATTTCTGATTTGCTAGAATATTATTTTACAGGAGCAAGATACATTATAACCTTGTTCCGTGTGTTCCACATGTGCACAGTTATTTAAAGCTAATTCTTCTTGATTTTCCTGACCTTGTTCAAGAAAGTTCCAGCTATATATAGTAATGGAGGATAAAAATAATAAATTTAAAGTAATAGACCATTTTTCATTTAACTTAAAAAGTTATATTTTTACTTCACCTTAGTCTGAAGATTACAAAGACAAATTATACAAGTTGACTTCCCGTTCATTAATATACCTGTATCCAGTATTTAATTATAGCATAT